>NC_054381.1:160734580-160824580 GCF_017654675.1 Xenopus laevis
TCCTAAAAAATCAATGGTTTCAGGCAGAAAATCCAAAAAATTCTTACAATCCAAATTTTTTCGAGTTTTTTTTCCACACAGGAAAATTTTGGGAAAATGTATTGATAAATTAGCAGAAATAACCCATGTGGATTTCATCGGAGTAAATTTCAGAAATAGATTAGATTAATTCCGATTTCGATAAATAACCTCAAATGTTCTGGAGAGATTTTTCATTTTAAATATAACTTTGCTGTCACCTTAAATCCATGGCTTTTTATTTGCACAATTATTTGCTTCTTTATTACTGTACATTTCCTATTATTATTTTTATTATTATTTTTATTATTATTATTATTTTTTTTATCAATTCTTTATTTTTTCAATTTTGAACAAAAAAGAAAAAGGAAATTGGGGTAAATGGGATACAGAAAGGAAAACAAGGGAAGAAAGGAGAAGTGTGGTTCTATTCCATATTGTATACAAATATCCCAAAGAAACAATCAATTATTTCTTCACGAAAAAACATCTACTAAGAATTCATATATTTTATCCATTATTGTAATCACCACTAATATTACAAATAGAAATCCACATATGTATCAATTTATTTTCTTCATAAATTCTACCCAAAGTTTTTTTTCCGCATAGGAAAATTTCGGGAAAATGTATTGATAAATTAGCAGAAATAACCCATGTGGATTTCATCGGAGTAAATTTCAGAAATAGATTCGATCAATTCCGATTTCGATAAATAACCTCAAATATTCTGCAGAGAACCATAAATGGCATTTTTCATTCTAAATATAACTTTGCTGTCACCTTAAATCCATGGCTTTTTATTTGCACAATTATTTTCCTCTTGATTACTGTACATTTCCTATTATATATAATTATTATTTTTATTATTATTATTATTATTATTAACATTTATTTATACAGCACCAGAATATTTTCCTACATAGTGATTCACATAACCCATGTATTTCTATTTAGAGGGTTATTTATTAAACCTCAAATTTATATGGTCAAGTTTTTTGGGCCAAAACTCTTATTTTTAGTGGAAAAAAAACGACAATTTTTTTTTAAGATTTATTATTGCAAGAAGCTGGAATCCAAAAATCCCAAATCTCAGACCTGTCGAGGTCCTGTATAAGCCAATATAAGAGGAAACAAACCCAATTTGAAGTTATCATGGTCTGCGCTGGGTTTAGCCCAAAAATACAACTTTTTCAGGGTTTTAGAACAAAAACTTGAAAACATTGAGCGATTCAAGGAAAATGTCCGATAATTTGAGCGATTTGGGTTTTCACTCAATTTGATCGCTTAATGAATATGGTCAAATAGAGCATTGGAGTTTGGTTGTGGTTTCTCTTAATAAAACAGGAGATAAATTCAGATTTTAGTAAATAATCCCCTAGGGGCATATTTATCAAGGGTTTCATTTTGAATTTGAAAAACTTCAAGATTCGAATTCAAAACGACCAACCAAAATTTTAAAAAAAGGGTTTTTTTTGGCCGAATAGTTCGGTTTTCTATCTAATTGGTCTGTATTCCACCGAATTCGAATCATACAAATCAAATAATATCGAATTCAACCGAATTTGAATCAAAAAAACCTTTGATTTTTGAAAGTCCACCATTGATTCCAAATAGGAATTCGAATCATACAAATCAAATAATATCGAATTCGACCGAATTTGAATCAAAGTTTTTCTCAAAAAAACCTTTGATTTTTCAAAGTCCACCATTGATTCCAAATAGGTTCTAGGAGGTCCCCCATAGGTTAAAACAGCAATTTGGCAGGTTTTAGATGGTGAATGGTCGAAGTCTAATGTTTAAAAAGACAGTACAATGATAAATTTCGATATTTGAATTTTTGAGTTTCTTTAAATAAGAATCGAATTTGGACTATTCCCTACTCGACGTACACAAAAAATAGCTTGTAATTAAAGTTTTTTGAAATAGAAGATTCACCTTGACCTTTGACAAATCTGCCCCTTAGTGTATAAGGGGGTTATTTATCAAAATCCAATTTTTTTTGTTAAATAAAAAAGTCAGACCAAACTAGAATGCACGATGCAGCCTTATTTATTTAAAAATCTTGATTCAATCGGATCGTCGACAAACTTGGCAGAACAAAACCTGAATCGCACCATTTTTTTGCCTTTTTCCCACAAAGCCAGAATTTTTTCCAAAAAAGTCTGACATAGTCGGATTTTCGGGCTAATTCTAGTGCAGACCACAGAAACTTCAATGAAAAATTTGGATTTTATAGTTAAAATAGTTATTGCCATTCAGACTTTACTAAATACCCCCCTTAGTGTATATCTTAAACAAAAACTACATTTATAGTATCCCAAATGACCCCCCAGCTCCATCTCTATCCCCCCAGACCCACTGACAAACTGATCTTATATCTGTGTCACTGGCGCACACGACTCACTACTTCTAAAGCCAAAACACCTTCATTTCTTCTCAGCTGAGTTACAATGGGGCTTTGCTTGGGAAGTTACACAGGGATATTTGGCTTCTAAAATATTTAAGGGCAAGTAAAGCCATAATTATCATCGTCAGAGAACACAAACCGGAATATCAGGATAATCAATGATAGATCCGGGGCAGTGTACATCCAGATTGGGGGGTATATAAGTGACAGGAGAGTGTGGGAGACAGAACAGAGCGACTCACACTCACTGAGCATGGCTGAACTATACATCTCTCTGCTGGTGGCTGCTCTCTGCATTGGCACAGGTAGGTCATAATGTCACCCCCCGACCTGTCCCCTTTACCCTCTTACTCCATCCTCATTCCTTCCCTTATTCTCCCGTCTCTTTCTCAGTTCAATCCCAGCGATGTCTGAATGTCACATGGGACAGTTACGGTTTATTTATCATTTTTATTTGTTTAACGTATTGAAACAATAAGGTCACCTGATCTCTTATAAACACAATATTCCCACAATGCTTTGCATGCTTCCACAATTCTCTTTATAGGTCTATTTATCACAGAACATGCAAAGCATTGTGGGAATTACACCTTATATGGTCACAGAACAACCCCTCAGTGACTTCTAATATCCTTATCATTTACAGTAGGGGGTACATTATCCCTTATAATACATGAGTGATACTCAGAGTTCCCTGTATAACTCAGCCTGCAGCCTTGTGTCTTTATATGGTCACAGAACAACCCCTCAGTGACTTCTAATATCCTTATCATTTACAGTAGGGGGTACATTATCCCTTATAATACATGAGTGATACTCAGAGTTCCCTGTATAACTCAGCCTGCAGCCTTGTGTCTTTATATGGTCACAGAACAACCCCTCAGTGACTTCTAATATCCTTATCATTTACAGTAGGGGGTACATTATCCCTTACAATACATGAGTGATACTCAGAGTTCCCTGTATAACTCAGCCTGCAGCCTTGTGCCTTTATATGGTCACAGAACAACCCCTCAGTGACATCTAATATCCTTATCATTTACAGTAGGGGGTACATTATCCCTTATAATACATGAGTGATACTCAGAGTTCCCTGTATAACTCAGCCTGCAGCCTTGTGCCTTTATATGGTCACAGAACAACCCCTCAGTGACTTCTAATATCCTTATCATTTACAGTAGGGGGTACATTAACCCTAATAATTGTGAATTTTAACATTTCCAACAATCTTACATTTCACTCTATTGTTACTCCATGTGTCAGCTACATCATTGCCCATAATAGTGAATTAATATAAATGTGCTCTGTGTATCATTAGCACTAACATGTTGATCATTCACATCAGTCCCTGTTGAAGAGGAGCTTACAATCTAAGGTCCCTTCCAGGAGATGACATTACATGGGGTGTAGGTAACAGACAGGGTAAGAACCCCTCGAGTTAAAGGGAAATGTTGGAGAAGGTTGAACAAGAAATACTGAAGGGACGGGGCATCTCAGCTGAGCTGGGGGCAGTTACTCACAGACTTGATATAATGTTACATGGTTTTCAGCTTTTCTGTGTGTATTTTAATGGGAATATTCTCTTTATTTGCAGCTCAGTCCCTGCAGTGCTACACGTGTTTGGTTGCCACCAGCAATGCCAACTGCATGACCCCAACCAACTGCAGTTCAACCGACACCTCCTGTATGACAGTTGCCAGTTCAGCATGTAAGTGAATGGGGGTAACAGGCAGTTATGGAGGTTGAGCAGAGCTGGGATCAGAAGTGTATGAAAGGGGCCAGTAAACATCGCTACTGCTTTTCCAGAAGTATAAAGGACCCAATGAGCCACACATGATAGATCTGTGAAAACTGTGAAAACTCCTGCATGAAAAGAGAATAAGATAAACATTATTTCAAAAACAGGGCAAACAAGACAGAATATTTAACTGATTATATTTAGAAAGTTTCTTATTTCACTATTAAGTTTAGATTTTTTCACTTTTGCTATAGTTCCCCTTTAAATAACCTCCTGAGCTGATCCTTTCCTGGGAGAACTGCGGGGAGACCTAATCCTTCCCTTCCCCCATCTGTGTTCAGCCAATATTCATTATATTAAATGTAATTATTGGATCATTATATCTCACAATTTGGTTTGCAACGTATATCTCATAAAACACAGTCAGTACTAATGGGGCTGCAATAGTAGGATAAGATAGAGGTGGGAGATGGAGTCAGTAGGGTGAGGTGGAGGCAATAAAGTAATATGGAAATGTAGGATAAGATGAAAACTATAGGACAAGATGGAGACGGTAGGGCAAGAAGGACAAAGTATAGCTACATAAAGGCAGCAGAATTATAGGACAAGATGGAGACAGTAGAGGAATATGGAAATTTTAGGACAAGATTTAAACTTTAAGACACAATGGAGAAAGTAGGACAAGGTGGAGACAGTAGGATAAGATGGAGAAAGTAGGACAAGGTGGAGACAATACGATAAGATGGAGAAAGTAGGACAAGGTGGAGACAGTAGGACAAGGTGGAGACAGTAGGACAAGATGGAGACAGTAGGACAAGGTGGAGACAGTGGGACAAGGTGGAGACAGTAGGACAAGATGGAGACAGTAGGACAAGATGGAGAAAGTAGGACAAGGTGGAGACAGTGGGACAAGGTGAATAAAGTAGGACAAGGTGGAGACTGTAGGACAAGATGGAGAAAGTAGGACAAGGTGGAGACCGTAGGACAAGATGGAGAAAGTAGGACAAGGTGGAGACAGTAGGACAAGATGGAGAAAGTAGGACAAGGTGGAGACAGTAGGACAAGGTGAAGAAAGAAGGACAAGGTGGAGACCGTAGGACAAGGTGAAGAAAGTAGGACAAGGTGGAGACCGTAGGACAAGATGGAGAAAGTAGGACAAGGTGGAGACAGTTGGAGAGGAAAGTTACATTGGGACAAGGTGGCAACAGCAGAACAAGGTGGAGACTGTAGGATAAGATCCAAACAATAGGGCAAGATGGAGACAATAAAATACTAAACGTTAACTTAAAGGTGAACCAGCCTTTTTAGAGAAAATCCTTTTCTAGTTTCTTAGTAATAATAAAGATTCTCCTTCAGTGCAGAGATGTTCTTAGAGGGAGTTCAATGGGGGCAATGGATTTGAGCTCAGGAGCAAGTTGAATGTTTCATTGGATCTCACATTTACCTCTATATGTGGAGAGAAATGTAATATAGAGATAATGTGTATTGTAAGGCAAGATGCTGTGAATAGAAGGGGGTGTAACTGTGGGAGGGAGTATAGTAAGATGAGGGGGGAGGGGCTCTTGCTGGAGAGGAAACCACTAACACTAAATCTCTTCTTTCCATTATACAGTTGGTTTAACAGCCATAATGAAATCCTGTAAGTCCAGTTGTTCCCCGGCAAATACCAACCTGACCCTGGTCACTAGTTCAGTTTCCTGCTGCAGCTCCGACCTGTGTAACGTCAGCGGCTCCTCTGCTGTAAAATACAGTTTCCCTGCGCTGGGCCTGTCCCTTGGCTTCCTATTGGTCCTGCTCAGAAGCTCCGCCCAGTGATGCCCTCGCGCTCCATGTAAATATGATTGTTATTTCCCTGTGTATAACAAAGCGCTACTAAAAAACATAATATTGTATAAAACTGTCAGTTGCTTTGTTTCCTCATCTACAGCGAGTGCAGCACAATATGTGGGGGTTGGCTTTCATTAAAGGGGTGGTTCACCTTTAAGTTAACTTTTATTATATTATAGAATTGCTAATTCTGAGCAACATTTCAACTGGTCTTCGTTTTTTTATTTTGTAGAGTTTAATTATTTTCTCTGATGCTTTCCAGTTCCCACAAAAATATGTAAATGTTGCTAGGGGAATTTGGACCTTAGCAACCAGACTGCTGAAATTGCAAACTGGGGAGCTGCTGAATAAAAAGCTAAATAAGTAAAAAACTACAAATAATAAAACATGAAAACCAATTGCAAATTGTTTCAGAATAACCCTTTTAATGTTGGGGGGTACAATGGAGGAGAGAGTAGAAGAGAGAAGAAGGGGTGAGGGGTGTAACTAAGAGGAAGCAGACCCAGCGGCTGCAGGGGGCCCATGACATGATATTGAGGTAAAATGAAGAGAAGGGGAAGCACAGAAGAGAGGCGGGAGAAGAAAGAGAGAAGAGCGTAGAACAGAGAAGAAAGGGAGGAGAGAGTAGAAGAAAGAGAAGAAAGAGAGAAGAGAGTAGAAGAGAGAAGAAAGAGAGAAGAGAGTAGAAAGAGAGAAGAGAGTAGAAGAGAAGAGAGTAGAAGAGAGAAGAGAGTAGAAGAGGAGAGTAGAAGAGAGAGAAGAAAGAAAGAGAGTAGAAGAGAGGAGAGTAGAAGAGAGAGAAGAAAGAGAGAAGAGAGTAGAAGAGAGAAGAAGAGAGAGAAGGCAGATAATGTTGAAGTGTAAAGGGGAAGTAAAGCGGAAGAGAATAAAAAGGTAGTGCTTGTTTTGCTGCTTCTACTCTCTGCTCTTGGGGTTAGGGTGCCACCTGTTATTATTAGGAAGATTTTTTTTTAAAAAAAAGTGGCAACCCTTCTTGAGGCGGTTACTTCTTGAGGCAGTTAGCCATGATGGGGGTTAATGTGCATCATGATGAATATGCTCCAATCTAGAGATGTGTGGGCCGGCCCCAACCCCACAAAAAATCTTCGGTGCTCCTTTCCCTCTCCCTGCCTGTGACATCACACTGTCGGCTTCTGTTCCCTGAATTTATAGACTCACACGTGTCCAGTCCCACCCCTTTTGTGATGTCACTGCAAGGCAGGTCGGGCGAGAGTCTATAAATAGAGGGGACGGAGTGGGCCGGCCCAAGTTTGGGTTGAGAGGGGGTGGGTTTGGGTCAAGTCTCATTACTCCAGAGTCCAAACCCACCTACACTTATAATGGGAAATGGAGCTGAGGCACAAGTTGTGTATTTGTGCAGGTGTGAAATGTTGTTCTTGTAACACTGAATTGTATCTACATCACTATCACAACACAGGGCACCTGTAGCACACACTTTATAAGGGAATTAACTGGAGTCTCACACAATGTTGCAGATCAACTCAGGAGAACTTTCCCAATACATCCACCCCTCGCCCAACATTAAATAAAAACACAACAAGGTTTCCCAGGCCATTGGCCCCAGTCTGCTCCCCAATTCTCTGCCTCTTTCCCTGGAGTTGAGACTTATTTGGCCAGATCTCAGATATAGTATCCGGGGAATTGAGATCTTCAGTAGCCCCATGTCCAAAACCTGTTATATCATTATTATAGTCTATTGTATACACTGGCGCTTTGCTTACTCTCCCTTATTATTATAAGTACAACATTCCTTCCCATGACAGATATTTTACTTAAAACAATATCTGAGACACAGTAAAGTCATCCATTGTATCATTGTTTGTAATTAACAAATACTGGCCCGTTACTCACATGCAACATTGAATGAAGCAGAATAACAAAGCACCGAGCAGAAACCCAATGTTCCTCAGCTTCTTCTCCTTCTCATACAGGGGATAAAGCCTAAAGACACTCAACAAATATAAAATTAGATGATAGAATTCCTTGGCAATGTGCAAAAAGGCAGTCGGGGGATATGCCATTATATCTATGATTCTCTCTACAGCCTCTGTTACTTTATGTATTGCTGAAGAAATGATCTGGTTATTCATTTAGTTGACTACCTCTGTATTTTATTCATTCAGGAGCAGAAAGTCCAAGGAAATGGTGTACAAAGAAGCTGATCTAAGTATGTGTGGAAGAAATGATACTCTAAAGCTTTCAGGTGGATTTTCAATGTATTTTCCATAAATTTGGCTTTCTGAGGTCAACTTACTTTTAGGGGTTTTTACTCCAAATAAAATGCAAACAGTGTGTTGATTTTTCAGTAACTGAAATGACAGCCATGAACATGCAGATGCACTGTATTGATTTAGGGGTCTTACGTGACATATAATTTGATTATTATTATAGTTTATTTTAGTACCTAAAATCAAGACAAGATGCTGAAGGAGTATCAGTAGATCCTATGTGGGTTTGTGCTTTCCAAAATATATGTGTAACCTACTGCTGGAACCCTGAGTAATCTGCTAAACCAGCCTTATTCGCCATGAACAAGGACGGGCAAATCTGTGCTGTTTCGATTCGTTGAAATATTTACCGCAAAATTCACGAAACTGTGGAAAATTTGCGAAACATATTGAATTCAATGGGTGTCAAAATTATTTGGCTGCGAGCGTCAATTTTTATACGTGCGATTATTTTGTCTAAATGCATTTAAGTCAATGGGCGTCCCAATAATTTTGACTCGTGACAATTTTATGTTTGCGACTATGCTGACATGCAACAATTTTTTTTTTAGTCGTGGCGGGTTTTTCCCGCATTTATTTGCTGCCGGTGAAACATGGAAATTCGCTCATCACTAGTCATGAAGCATAGAAGCCCTTGTCTACCCTGGTCTTCCCAGATGCCCATTTTGGGCCCTGGAACTTTATTTGGCAGAATTGAACCCACTCACTTTGGAGATCAGAAGCAGCAGCGGTACAGAAAAGGATGGGGTAAAAGCAAAGTCAGAGCAGTCAAACAGCTTGGCTATGGTTGGTCAGTAAAACAGGTCAGAAGAACCAGCAGAATCGAACACATTTGTAGACAGAAACAGGTGTACCCGTAGCCAGTTTAAACAAGAGTACCATGCAAAAATCCCAAAATGAAGAGTTCTGAAAATTAGTGGTGTCATGGCTTGTTCCTGTCAAGGGTGAGGTTAGGGGGCGCTGTGGAGGCAGAGGAGGAGGGTGAGGCCTTCAGACAAGGACTGGCTGTGCCCACGAGACACAGAAAGGAAAAAAGCAGGAACAGGGTGAAGAGGGCGTAGTGTCAGGGTGGAACAGGTGCGGAACAGGATGGAGCGGGTGTAGATCAGAACAGGACAGGATGGAGCGAGTGTAGATCAGGACCGGAGAGGATGGAGCGGGTGTAGATCAGGACCGGACAGGACAGAGCAGGTGTAGATCAGGACAGGACAGGATGGAGCGAGTGTAGATCAGGACAGGACAGGATGGAGCGGGTGTAGATCAGGAAAGGACAGGATGGAGCGGGCGTAGATCAGGACAGGACAGGATGGAGCGGGCATAGATCTGCAGAGTCAGGATCAGGGTGTAGGGATGGGCGAATTTGACCCGTTTCGTTTCGACAAAAATTCGCCGCCACCGAAATGTCGCAGATGCCCATTAAAGTCTTTTTTTTTACGCACCCCGCCATACAAGTCTATGGCCGTAATTTTTTCGGCAAAATGAGGTGAAAAAATTCGCCCATCCGACAGGGTGAAGAAACAGATCAGGATGGGGGTTGAGCAGGAGGACTGGAGCAGAAGAACTGGGCAGTAATGAGACCGGAGCAGGAACGCGAGGGCAAGGCAGAGCAAGATTCAAAGCAAGGTAAAAAGCAAGGTTCAGGCTAGGTGAGGCAAGGTAAGGATAAGGCTACACAGACAAAGTACAGAAAGGACAAGGAAAGATATAAGGGAAGGAGCAAGCTACAAGATAAAGGGCAAGGCAAGGTTAAAGGCTAGAGCAGGAGAACCCGAGCTAGGGTCAAGTCACAGTGCTCAAGTAAGTCAATGCTCAAGCATTAATGAGGAGGAGGGCTGGCCTTATATAGGGCAGGGTCAGCCCTGATTCCCAACTCACCAATCAGGTCGCTGCTGGGGAGGGGCTGCTCACCTGGCCCAACAGTCGAGGCACAGAGCCAGAAATCCCCGGCTCAAATCCCAGCAGAGCCCGACAGCTCCAACATCAATGTGCATAAGTCCATGTGAACACGGCACACAAACAAACCAGGACCCCAGCACCGACCAACCAGAGCACCAAGAAGTATATAGACCAGGTTCCCAGTATGACTTCCATTATGGTTTTCTGGAATAAACTTACTGTCAGGGGCATTCGTTGCTTTGTGAGTTACAGTATCTTCATTGAGAATTCGGTAATTGTAAACCCAGGAATCCCCTCCATCTTTATCCTTCCAAATCTCTTGCCCCCCTGAAGGGATCTGATGTGTTTGTCAGCGGTACATCGATTTCCTACTTCTAAATGATTGTTATAAGGAAGACATTCCCTTTGTGCTTTCACTATGAAGTTCACGGTAACGTTGCGCCGAGATATTTAGCTTGAAAAAACTATTGAGCAAAACAAAATATTATACAGAGAACAAGCGAGAATTTCAGGTCATTTTATAAAACAATGGAACTGGTGCGTAACTGAAAGTGTCTGGTGGGAAAGGGTGTGTACATACAGATTGGGGGGTATATAAGTGACAGGAGAGTGTGGGAGACAGAACAGAGCGACTCACACTCACTGAGCATGGCTGAACTATACATCTCTCTGCTGGTGGCTGCTCTCTGCATTGGCACAGGTAGGTCATAATGTCACCCCCCGACCTGTCCCCTTTACCCTCTTACTCCATCCTCATTCCTTCCCTTATTCTCCCGTCTCTTTCTGAGTTCAATCCCAGCGATGTCTGAATGTCACATGGGACAGTTACGGGTTTATTTTTATTTGTTTATTAATTTGAACTTTACTCTCTAATATACATTAATGGTCCATATGAGCAATGTCTGAGCTTTCCTTGTCTCTTTACTGCTGGTCCTGACTGATACAATATAACACTAGTCATCCCAAACAAAAGCAACAGTTGGTGTCAAATATACTTGTATAATATAAATGTATAATTATAGTAGGGGGTTCTTATTCCACATATCACATTCCATTAAAACCATTATTACTAAGGGTTATTCATTTTGGAAAGAGAATAACTCCTAACGTTCAAGTTGACATAATAAGTTGAAGAAAGATTCGTCCATCGGCCTTTTGTCAAGTTCAATCTTTTGGATCCCCCCTTAACTGTCTCTTCTCCAGTGTGAGACGGGCTGAAAGGAGACAAAACATGCGGCAAAAGGTCTTCTGAAATCAGTTTCTTGTCTCATGTCATACACACAGCACTGCCGCAATTTCAAAAATGAGAGTTTAAGGTTCCCATAAGGCATCATGGGCGGAGACATGCAAATCAATTCTTTATGTTCCTTTGACCAACTATACATCCAGAATCACCGGATTTATATAACAGATACAGCCAAATGGTTCAGAGCCAGAGATACAAACTTACAGACAGTCTGATTCAATCTTGTTAGATCTCAGTGGTGACAGGGGGCAAACTGTACCTTAATTCTACTCTAACAGCATTGTGCTGTGATCTCTTCTCATTATCTAATTGCATATTAGCCAGGCTGAGAGCAAAAGACACACAAGGTGGGACTTAGTCAGGCCAGGAGCAGAGACACAGGGCGGGATTTAAGTTGTAAGAGGAGAGACAGGGCGGGATTTACGCTGGAAGCCGAGAGACAGGGCGGGATTTAAGTTAAAAGCAGAGAGACTGGGCGGGATTTAAGATGGAATCAGAGACACAGGGCGGGATTTAAGTTGGAAGCAGAGAAACTGGGCGGGATTTAAGTTGGAAGCAGAGACACAGGGCGGGATTTAAGATGGAATCAGAGACATAGGGCGGGATTTAAGTTGGAAGCAGAGACATAGGGCTGGATTTAAGGTGGAAGCAGAGAGACTGGGTGAGATTTAAATTGGAGGCAGAGAGACAGGGCGGGATTTAAGTTGGAAGCGGAGAGACAGGGTGGGATTTAAGTTGGAAGCAGAGAGACAGGGCGGGATTTAAGCTGAAAGCAGAGAGACAGGGCGGAATTTAAGTTGGAAGCAGAGAGACAGGGCGGGATTTAAGTTGGAAGCAGAGACACAGGGCGGGATTTAAGTTGGAAACAGAGAGACAGGGCGGGATTTAAGTTGGAAGCAGAGAGGTAGGGCTGGATTTAATGTGGAAGCAGAGAGACAGGGCGGGATTTAAGGTGGAAGCAGAGAGAAAGGGCGGGATTTAAAGTGGAAGCAGAGAGACAGGGCGGGATTTAAGTTGTAAGAGGAGAGACAGGGCGGGATTTACGCTGGAAGCCGAGAGACAGGGCGGGATTTAAGTTAAAAGCAGAGAGACTGGGCGGGATTTAAGATGGAATCAGAGACACAGGGCGGGATTTAAGTTGGAAGCAGAGAAACTGGGCGGGATTTAAGTTGAAAGCAGAGACACAGGGCGGGATTTAAGATGGAATCAGAGACATAGGGCGGGATTTAAGTTGGAAGCAGAGACATAGGGCTGGATTTAAGGTGGAAGCAGAGAGACTGGGTGAGATTTAAATTGGAGGCAGAGAGACAGGGCGGGATTTAAGTTGGAAGCGGAGAGACAGCGCGGGATTTAAGTTGGAAGCAGAGAGACAGGGCGGGATTTAAGTTGGAAGCAGAGAGACAGGGCGGGATTTAAGTTGGAAGCAGAGAGACAGGGCGGGATTTAAGCTGAAAGCAGAGAGACAGGGCGGAATTTAAGTTGGAAGCAGAGAGACAGGGCGGGATTTAAGTTGGAAGCAGAGACACAGGGCGGGATTTAAGTTGGAAACAGAGAGACAGGGCGGGATTTAAGTTGGAAGCAGAGAGGTAGGGCTGGATTTAATGTGGAAGCAGAGAGACAGGGCGGGATTTAAGGTGGAAGCAGAGAGAAAGGGCGGGATTTAAAGTGGAAGCAGAGAGACAGGGCGGGATTTAAGGTGGAAGCAGAGAGGTAGGGCGGGATTTAATGTGGAAGCAGAGAGACAGGGCGGGATTTAAGGTGGAAGCAGAGAGAAAGGGCGGGATTTAAAGTGGAAGCAGAGAGACAGGGCGGGATTTAATGTGGAAGCAGAGAGAAAGGGCAAGATTTCAGTCCCTGTGACAGTGGAGACACAGGAGCAACATACAAACACAATATAGTGCTGATGATACATAATATATGTTTAAGTATATTAATGTGGGAATATTCTCCTTATGTTACAGCTGTGTCCCTGCAGTGCTACACATGTGCTTCTGTCACAAGCAATGCCAACTGCATGACCACAACAAACTGCAGCTCAAACAACACCTACTGTCAGACTAGTGTTGCTTCTGCTTGTAAGTAACGGGGGGGGCGTTATGAAGGTGGGGTAGCACTGGGATCAGAAGTGTATGATGGGGCAATAAACTCTGAAACTACTAGACAGTAGGCCAAGATGGAGACAGCACGTCAAGATGGAGACAGTTGGACAAGATATAGACAGTTAGGACAAGATAGAGACAGTAGAGCAAGATGGAGACAGTAGAGCAAGATGGAGACAGTAGGACAAGATGGAAACAGTAGGGCAAGATGGAGACAGTAGGACAAGATGGAAACAGTAGGGCAAGATGGAGACAGTAGGGCAAGATGGAGACAGTAGGGCAAGATGGAGACAGTAGGGCAAGATGGAGACAGTAGGGCAAGATGGAGACAGTAGGGCAAGATGGAGACAGTCGGGCAAGATGGAGACAGTCGGGCAAGATGGGGACTGTAGGGCAAGAGGGAGACAGTAGGGCAAATTAGATACAGTAGGGCAAGAGGGAGACAGTAGAGCAAGCTGGAGAAAGTAGAGGAGAATGGAGACAGTAGAGTAAGAGTAGAGCGAGTTGGAGACAGTAGAGCAAGATGGAAACAGTAGGACAAGATGGAGACAGTAGAGGAAGTTGGAGACAGTAGGGCAAGAGGCAGACAGTAGAGCAAGATGGAGACAGTAGTGCAAGAGGGAGCCAGTAGAGCAAGATGGAGACAGTAAAGCAAGTTGGAGACTGTAGGTCGAGATGGAGACAGTAGAGTAGGTTGGAGACAGTAGGGCAAGAGGGAGACATTAGAGGAAGATGGAGACAGTAGAGCAAGTTAGAGACAGTAGGGTGAGAGTTACTCATGTTCAATATTTAGATTCTCGTGCAGTGCAGAGATGTTCTTAGAGGGAGTGCAATGGGGGCAATTGATTTGAGCTCAGGAGCAGCTATAAGTTTGAATGTTTCATTGGATCTCACATTTACCTCTATATGTGGTGAGAGTTGTAATATAGAGATAATGTGTATTGTAAGGCAAGATGCTGTGAATAGAAGGGGTGTAACGGTGGGAGGGAGTATAGTAAGATGAGAGGGTGTCAGGGGGAGGGGCTATTGCTGGGGGGCACTGGCTAACTCTGATGTCTTTTAAATTACACAGTGGGTTTATCAGTTATCAATAAAACCTGCAGTTCCAGTTGTACTTCAGCATCTGCCAGTTTTGCTGGATTCTCTTCTTCAGTTTCCTGCTGCAGCTCCGACCTGTGTAACGTCAGCGGCTCCTCTGCTGTAAAATACAGTTTCCCTGCGCTGGGCCTGTCCCTCGGCTTCCTATTGGTCCTGCTCAGAAGCTCCGCCCTCTGATGCCCCTCCCCCCGGGCTGCACTGACATATGAGCATTATTGCCCCTTGTATTCCAACCTCATTCAATAAACATAATATGGTGTAACAATGTGACATTTTTGTTTCCTGAAATATAATGTGAGCGCAGGGTCAGCACAAGCTGCACCAATATGTGATTTATGCAGTTGCACTATTCTGCCTGACTTCTACAGAGAGAGAGAGAGAGAGAGAGAGAGAGAGAGAGACAGAGAGAGAGAGACAGAGAGACAGACAGAGAGACAGACAGAGAGAGAGAGAGTTACATAGTTAAATTGGGTTGAAAAAAGACAAAGTCCATCAAGTCCAACTCCTCCAATTGAAAACCCAGCCCCATACACACACCCCTCCCTACTGTCACATAAATGATATATACCCATATCTATACTAACTATAGAGTTTAGTATCACAATAGCCTTTGTATTATGTCTGTCCAAGAAATCATCCAAGTCCCTCTTATAGTCATTAACTGAATCATCACCCGGCAGTGCATTCCCCAACCTCACTGTCCTCACTGTGATGAACCCCCTACTCTGTTCCTTTAAATGAAAGTTCTTTTCCTCTAGTCTGAAGGGGAGGCCTCTGGTACGTGATTCTCTTTATGGGTAAAAAGGTCCCCTGCTATTTGTCTATAATGTCCTCTAATGTACTTGTAAAGTCTAATCATGTCCCCTCACAAGCGCCTTTTTCCAGAGAAAACAACCCCAACCTTGTCAGTCTCCCCTCATAATTTAACTCTTCCCTCCCTCTAACCAGTTTAGTTGCACTTAGTCTCTGCACTCTCTCCAGCTCATTTATATCCCTCTTAAGGACTGGAGTCCAAAACTGCCCCCATACTCCAGATGAGGCCTCACCAGGGACCTATAAAGAGACACAATTATGTTTCATCCCTTGAGTTAATGCCCTTTTTTATACAAGAACTTTATTTGCTTTAGTAGCCACAGAATGACACTGCCCACAATTAGACAACTTGTTATCTACAAAGACCCCAAGATCCTTCTCATTTAAGGAAACTCCCAACACACTGCCATTTAGTGTATAACTTGCATTTATATTATTTTTGCCAAAGTGCATAACCTGCATTTATCAACATTGAACCCCATTTTCCAGTTTGCTGCCCAGTTTTCCAGTTTAGACAAATCACTGTGCAAAGTGGCAGCATCCTGCATGGAACCTATAGTTCTGCACAATTTAGTATCATCTGCAAAAATAGAAACAGTCCTTTCAATGGCCACCTCCAGGTCATTAATAAACAAGTTGAAAAGCAAGGGACCTAGTACAGAGCCCTGCGGTACTCCACTAACAACACTGGTCCAATTAGAAAATGTTCCATTTACCACCACTCTTTGTAGTCTATCTTTTAGCCAGTTCTCTATCCAGGTACAAATACTATGTTCCAGGCCAACATTCCTTCATTTAACCAGTAAAGATAGACACACAAAGAAAGGCAGGGAGAGAGGGAGATAGAACAAGAGGGGAGGGGGGGTAGAGAGAGATTAAGTTGCTTCAATCACTGAGTAACTAGTGGGACTGAGGGAAGACAATTAGTGTGTGTGGGATAAGGGAATATTGGCCTTTAATTTATTATCAGTAAAGACCCTGACTTGTGTTTTACTCACTACATCTCAGTCTGCATTGTCTGTCTGGACTTGACCCACATCTTATTGTGTGCTGTTGCCTATACAATTGTAAATGAGTGTGAGTGTGTGCCTGAGTATGAGTGTGAGTGAGTGTGTGCCTGAGTAGGAGTGTCTGCCTGAGTATGAGTGTGAGTGTGCCTGAGTATATGTGCCTGAGTATGAGTGTGAGTGTGTCTGCATGTATGTGCCTGAGTATGAGTGTGTGCCTGAGTGTGAGTGTGCTTTAGTGTATGTGCCTGAGTATGAGTGTGTGCCTGAGTGTGTGTGCTATTGTCACCATTTCTCTACCTGAGTATGAGTCCTTGCCTGTGATCTGAACTCTGAGCATTAGAACTGACACTGTGTCTATTCAATCTATACGGACATTATTATTCACTGAACTGGCACCATTGTTATTACTGGCACTTCATATGACTATGAAACAAATAATTGAGTATTTAGTGGTAATTCAACTCCCCAAACCCAAAAACATCCTTCTCTGCCTGTACTGTACCACTACTATGAGAGTTATAAGAGACTATGAGAGTTATAAGAGACTATGAGAGTTATGAGAGACTATGAGAGTTATAAGAGACTAAGAGAGTTATAACAGACTACGAGAGTTATAAGAGACTATGAGAGTTATAAGAGACTATGAGAGTTATAACAGACCATGAGAGTTATGAGAGACTATGAGAGTTATAAGAGACTATGAGAGTTATGAGAGACTATGAGAGTTATAACAGGCTATGAGAGTTATGAGAGACTATGAGAGTTATAACAGACTATGAGAGTTATGAGAGACTATGAGAGTTATAACAGACTATGAGAGTTATGAGAGACTATAAGAGTTATGAGAGACTATGAGAGTTATAACAGGCTATGAGAGTTATAAGAGACTATGAGAGTTATAACAGACTATGAGAGTTATGAGAGTCTATGAGCGTTATGAGAGACTATGAGAGTTATAACAGACTATAAGAGTTATGAGAGACTATGAGAGTTATAACAGACTATGAGAGTTATGGGAGACTATGAGAGTTATAACAGACTATGAGAGTTATGAGAGACTATGAGAGTTATGAGAGACTATGAGAGTTATAAGAGACTATGAGAGTTATAAGAGACTATGAGAGTTATAAGAGACTATGAGAGTTATTAGAGACTATGAGAGTTATAAGAGATTATGAGAGATATGAGAGACTATGAAAGTTATAAGAGACTAAGAAAGTTATAAGAATTTAAATTTTTAGAGGAAAAAAAACTTTTTCAAGATTTATTATGCTAAAAATCCAAAAATACATCATCTCAAACCTGTCAAAGTTGTGTTGAAGTCAATGGCATATGTCCCTATAACAATTGGAACATAGTTTTTGACATTTTGATTTTTTATTTGCTTTAAAATCAGAAAAAAATTGTGTTTTTTTGGGTGACAATTGAAAAAAGTTGCTTGAATCAAATTGACGAGCGATTTTGTTGTGACTTTTCCTGCGCGTACAATTTTTGTACAGATTTATTTAGCTAATTAAGCCAAATCGTGGTTGGGAGGTTGGTCAAATTTTTATTTTTCAAATAATGAGAAAAATTCTAATAAATTTTAATAAATACCCTCTAAATCTTTAAAAGCCATTGTATACCTGACATACCATCAACACCACCAACTTAGAGTTAATTGAGAAAAAATAAACAACCTGCTCGGGCTATTCTATAAAAATCGAATACAATCGGCTTATTTTCGGGCTAAAAAATGTAAATGTGAAGAATTACTGCCAAAACCTCCCCCCTCCATAAAAGATGACCATCAAGGAGGTTCGAGTATTTATTTTCCAACAGAATATTCGGTAGAGTTTAGCAAAGTTTGCCGTATTACGAAACAATTTCTTCCCATATTATATGGTGACCCTAAAAGACATACAGCAAACCCAATCAATCCAATTTGTTTCCCGTAAAGCACCCACTTTGGCTAATGAATGTAACCCTTAACTAGACCAACTAGTAGAGTAGATTGAGGGCTACATTGGAGCCTCTTTCAGCAGGATGGACCTTCACTAGGAGGAAGGAACATGTGAGGGCATTGCTGAACTTTACCTCTTTACTGCCAAAGATGTTGAATAATAGAGAAGGACACTCGAGGTTTTATTCAATATAAGGCTAAGGCCACACTAGGCGATAGCGCCGCGATTTGACTCGCAGCGACTTTTAAGCAATCGCTGGGGAAACTTTTGCGCTGGCGTCTATGGGGAATCGCGTAAAATCGCCAGCGTAAAAACACACGCGGCGATCTTTTCTCTACTGTCGCTCGAAATTGCCTCGCTAGGTGATTTCGAGCGACAATAGAAAAAAGATCGCCGCGTGTGTTTTTACGCTGGCGATTTTACGCGATTCCCCATAGACGCCAGCGCAAAAGTTTCCCCAGCGATTGCGGCTTAAAAGTCGCGGTGAAAAGTCGCCGCGAGTCAAATCGCGGCGCTATCGCCTAGTGTGGCCTTAGCCTAAAGCAGCACAGGGGTAATAATACTCACAGTACATGAGGTCGATCAATAAGAGCCAGGTACAATCAAAGATGAAGCAGACTCAGCATAGAGGCACCACTGAAGGAATAGCGGGGGAAGTTGAAAGTAACACCTTCCAGTTTATCGGTAGCTCATGTTGTCTGGATCCCGACAATAGACGTGGAACAGGAATAGAACAAAAACCTGATTCCCTTGTCAGTACTGTGGTCCCTTCACTACAGACAAAGAGCCTGAGGGAGAGCTACTCCCTTCTATCCTCCTTGGTGGAGCTCAAAGCTGCTGTTACTAACTAATACTCACTGACTCACTCTCCTAGAGAGTGTTATAACAGTCACTATACTGCATACTAACTAACCTCGTTCGTCGGGTCCCTGTACCCTGACTTCTCTAATGGGGTCATCCCTTTAGGGTCTAACACTTCTGGGGTCTTGTTGACTCCAAGGAATCCGTCTGTTGTCTCATGTCACAAGTATAGAGAAAGGCCAAGCAAGACACATATAGTTTCAGAAACTAGAGCATAGATACCATTCTGGACACTGAGCTGATACAGAAGTTGCACCTTATTTGGCTTTTGTACTGAGACTGTGAGTCTGTCCCTAAGATGGAAATAGTGACACAGTTATGCTAAAACAAGAAAGATGATTGGATGCCTCTGGATCAGCCCCATGGAAGAAGAAATGGTTAAATAGTCATCTGTTGTATTGCTTATTGTCCCCCAACGTCCTCACGAGCTTTCAGGATGTGTGAGCTATTATTTAATACTCTGTATTAATGTATACCTCAAATAAAGCTGTCTGCTTAATTTCCTGAGTGAATCTGTTTGGTTCAAGTCAGGCCCAGGGGAAACTTCGGGGCCAGGCTTGACTTGAGTAAGTATTTAAATCCAAGAGAGACTTAATCATTGTGGGTGAGAATCATATATCCCTAGTGGAGAATCATATCGATAGACGAGCGACAATATATATCTTATATTATCTGTAAATTTGAATACGACATCTATCCGACATTTATGGGGTCTTCGTTGGGGTCCTGTGGTTCTGATCACACGAGGATTGATCATCTCAGCTCTTGGTAAGTAAGTTTCTTTTTTAAAAACTCGAGATAGAATGGTACCACAAGGTTCGCAACCCAGTGAAGATATTATTAGTCTAAGGAAGGATATATCTATAAGTAGTGTTTCGCCAGGCAGCACAGAAGCTTTTATAACCCTTGTCTTGTTAACTTTTCCTTTTGTAACCCATTGTCTTGTTCCATGTTATATGAATAAGTGACAGGCCATTTATAGATAATTGAGAAATCAGGACAGTCTGGTTACTGTATCCCAATGATGAATAAATAAAAAGGGAAGGATTTACAGGTAAATTATGGATTTAGTAATCCTTTCCCTATCATTAACTATAAAGCTGCAGGTCAGTTACAATTTACAGTATTCTTATATAGAAACACTGCTGGTTCAGTTAAAAAATTGTAGACATTGAGTTGTCCTCCTCGGGGCAAATTCACTAAGCGCCGAAGCGCCTAACGCTAGCGTCAATTCCCTAGCGTTGGTCATTTTCGTTACTTTGCAAATTCACTAACGAACGCTGGCGTAGATTCGCTAGTGTTACTTCGCACCCTTACGCCTGGTGAATTTTTGCAATGGACGTAACTACGCAAATTCACTAACGCGCATTGTTCTGAACGCTACCTTTTACACTAGACTTCCTTCGCCACCTCAGACCAGGCGAAGCGCAATAGAGTAGATAGGGATTGGTTCAAAAAAAGTTCAAATTTTTTCTAAGTCCCAAAAAACGCTGGCGTTTTTTCTATATTATGGGTGATAGGCTGAAAAAGATCAAAAACATTTTTTGGGGCCTCCCCTCCTTCCCCCCTACATTTCCTGACTCATGGCACCTTAACTATACAGTGGGCACATGTGTAGGGCAAAATAAAAATTGTATTTGATGTTTTGAAGGTTTCCCAGGCTTGTGTAGTGATGCTACATATACCTCCATCGAAATTTGAATTTGGCGCCGTATGCAAATTAACCATCGCTAGCGTAACTTCGCTTCGCTTAGCGAATCAACGCTAGCGCAACTTTGCAACCTTATGCTACCCCTGAGTGCAACTTCGGATTTTAGTGAATTTGTGGAGCGATGACGAAACTACGCCTGGCAAAGTGCGGCAAAGTAACGCCTGGCGCAACTACGAATCTTAGTGAATTTGCCCCTCCAGCGCAGTATCAACAAACTGACAGCTGACAGTAGTGTTGCCACCCGGCCGGTATTTTGCCGGCCTAGCCGGTAAAACACCAGCCAAGGCTGGGGCCGGTATCACAAATTTACCCGCAATGTAGCTGTAGGTAAATTTGTTATACACTTAAAAGAAGCCCGTGGCCTGCCCCCAGCCTGCTCCAAACTTACCTTTTTTCCTGGGCTTCTTGCCAAATTCGCATGTTTGGCTCCACCCCCTTTGACGTCACGATCTGGCCAGCCAATGGTGCACCCGGCCCCGCCCCTTTATCGTCTCGGCTCCGCCCCTTTAAGACCGCCCCTCCACCTGCCGGTAAAGGTTATTTTAAAAGGTGGCAACCCTAGTGACAGTGTAACATCATGTCATTTGAATAGGAGGAGAAGTAATAAGAATTGTGTTGTTGCACAAGAAAGTGATCCTTGTAACACTTCAACTGATGCAACTAACAGGGTTAATCCAACGGACTCATAGAAATATCTAATATTGCACCAGTGTCATTTCAAAAGGTTTTGGTGGGTTTCAACAACTTGAACAACTTGAATGCTGCAATTATTCCCACATTTCCGTGTGAAATTCAAACGTACAGCAATGTATATGTAAAAACCATAAGAGCAGCAATTATCCATACAAATAAATGACACCAAAAGTGTAAATGTAGAAATGTAAACCTCGTGTTCTGTTTTGACAATGGAGGTTAGGTTTAAAGGGATACTGTCATTGGAAAACATGTTTTTTTCAAAACGCATCAGTTAATAGTGCTGCTCCAGCAGAATTCTGCACTGAAATCCATTTCTCAAAAGAGCAAACAGATTTTTTTATATTCAATTTTGAAATCTGACATGGGGCTAGACATATTGTCAATTTCCCAGCTGCCCCAAGTCATGTGACTTGTGCTCTGATAAACTTCAGTCACTCTTTACTGCTGTACTGCAAGTTGGACTGATATCACCCCCTCCCTTTTCCCTCCCAGCAGCCAAACAACAGAACAATGGGAAGGTAACCAGATAGCAGCTCCCTAACACAAGATAACAGCTGCCTGGTAGATCTAAGAACAGCACTCAATAGTAAAATCCAGGTCCCACTGAGACACATTCAGTTACATTGAGTAGGAGAAACAACAGCCTGCCAGAAAGCATTTCTCTCCTAAAGTGCAGGCACAAGTCACATGACTGGGGGCAGCTGGGAAATTGACAAAATGTCTAGCCCCATGTCAGATTTTAAAATTGAATATAAAAAACTCTGTTTGCTCTTTGTTTTGCTCTGTTTGCTCTTTTTTTTTCCCATGACAGTATCCCTTTAAGAAGAGAAATGCTTTCTGGCAGGCTGCTGTTTTTCCTTCTCAATGTAACTGAATGTGTCTCAGTGGGACATGGGTTTTTACTATTGAGTGTTGTTCTTAGATCTACCAGGCAGCTGTTAAGGTGGCCATACACGGGCCGATAAAAGCTGCCGACAGACTGTTTATTGGCCCGTGTATGGGGGCCCCCGACGGGCTTCCCCGATCGAGATCTGGCCGAAAGTCGGCCAGATCTCAATCGGATGGGACAGAAAATCCCGTCGGATCGCGGCCGCATCTGTTCGTTGATGCGGTCCCGCGATCCGACCGCCCGTTTGCCGAATGCTAGGTCCGATCGTTGGGCCCATGATCGGATCTGCCCGATATTGCCCACCTCAAGGTGGGCATATCAGAGGGAGATCCGCCAAACGAGCGGATCTATCCATGTATGGCCACCTTTAGGGAGCTGTTATCTGGTTACCTTCCCATTGTTCTGTTGTTAGGCTGCTGGGGGAGGGGGTGATATCACTCCAACTTGCAGTACAGCAGTAAAGAGTGACTGAAGTTTATCAGAGCACAAGTCACATGACTGGGGGCAGCTGGGAAATTGACAATATGTCTAGCCCCATGTCAGATTTCAAAATTGAATATAAAAAAATCTGTTTGCTCTTTTGAGAAATGGATTTCAGTGCAGAATTCTGCTGGAGCAGCACTATTAACTGATTCATTTTGAAAAAAAATATTTTTTCCCATGACAGTATCCCTTTAAAGTATAAGAAAGATATTCTGGGTTCCATGATCTCTAAAAAAGGTTACAAATGAATTAAATTAAATAATTTTGCATTTATACTTTTTATATCAGAGTTGGGAATCTAGTATAATGTTTGTTTTATTTCTTGAATAGAAACCATCAGCACTGGTGTGAATTTCTCTAATGTAGGTTTTATTTTGCAGGTGTTTAAAGCTTCAGACCAGAGAACCAGATCTGTGTGAGTCGTTTTAGACACTGCTGAAAGACATGCAAACAATACTTAAGGGATACATTTAATCTATTCAGTAATATTAGTTTGCATTTAAAATTTAGATTCACTATAATTAAAGAGAAAAGTTTATCTCTTTAACGGCTGTTCAACCTCCAGGTCACAGATAAGTTTATCTCATGTTTGTTTCCTTCTTCTTCTTCTTTCTGTATTTGTTTTAACTTTCCATTGTTTAATTAATATCCTGTATAGTTACTTTTATATGTAACAACATATTTCACATCACTAACAACTTCTTTTTCTGTATGGGGCCGATTCACTAAGGGTTGAATATCGAGGGTTAATTAACCCTCGATATTCGACTAGGAATTAAAATCCTTCGACTTCGAATATCAAAGTCGAAGGATTTAGCGCAGATAGTTCGATCGAACGATCGAAGGATAATTCCTTCGATCGAACGATAAAATCCTTCGAATCGAACAATTCAAAGGATTTTAATTCAATGATCAAAGGAATATCCTTCGATCAAAAAAAGTTAGCCAAGCCTATGGGGACCTTCCCCATAGGCTAACATTGAGTTCGGTAGCTTTTAGGTGGTGAACTAGGGGGTCGAAGTTTTTTTTAAAGAGACAGTACTTCGACTATCGAATGGTTGAATAGTCGAACGATTTTTACTACGAATCCTTCGATTCAAAGTCGTAGTCGAAGGTCAAAGTAGCCCATTCGATGGTCGAAGTAGCCCAAAAAAACTTCAAAATTCGAAGTTTTTTTCCTTCGAATCCTTCACTCGAAGTTAGTGAATCGGCCCCTAAGTGTCTCACTTCTAATACTTTCTATTTTATTTTTGTCACTCTACTTGTCTAAAATTACTAATTTCTCTAATACAGGTATGGGATCCCTTATCCAGAAACCCGATATCCAGAATCCAGTCTCCTATAGACTCCATTTTATCCAAATAATCCAAATTTTTAAAAATGATTTCCCTTTTCTGTGTAATAATAAAACAGTCGCTTGTACTTGATCCCAACTAAGATATAATTAATCCTTATTGGAAGCAAAACCAGCCTATTGGGTTTATTTCATGTTTAAATTAATTTCTGATAGATTTAAGGCATGAAGACCCAAATTACGGAAAGATCCGTTATCTGGAAAACCCCAGGTCCCAAGCATTCTGGATAACAGGTCCCATACCTGTATTTATCAAAGGATGAACTTTCAATTTCACCCATTGATAAATACTCTTTTAAAAATCCCATAGAAATGAATAGAGAGTGGCGTAATTTTACCTTAGAGGACTGTGGAGATCTCTAAATTCACTCTTTGATAAATATACCCCATAGTCTCTTAGACTAGTCTGTAGACTAGTAGACTTAAGGCATGAAGACCCAAATTACGGAAAGATCCATTGTCCGGAATACCCCAGGTCCCGAGCATTCTGGATAACAGGTCCCATACCTGTATCACTAATGCATTTCCTTTCTTATTGATTGTTAACTAACTTGCATGAACGGCAGTATCCCTACTAAACTTTTACTAATCAATTCGAAGTCTAAACACTTAAATACGTAAAAAAACATTTGGCAAAGCAAAAGCTCAAGATTTTTGCCATCACATACCATATTATATTGACATATTTTTATTTTTTCACAAACATTATCCTAAACATAGTTTACTGTGATATTTTGACATAAGCATTCCAATATAATAACATTGTACTGTGGTTTATATGGGATAGTTTTTCATTTATGGTATGATCTAAAAATTTGATATCTGAACATGTTTTTGTTTGTATACAGGTATAGGATCCCTTATCCGGAAACCCGATATCCAGAAAGCTCCGAATTACGGAATGGCTGTCTCCCATAAACTCCATTTTATCCAAATAATCCAAATTTTTAAAAATGATTTCCTTTTTCTGTGTAATAATAAAACAGTCGCATGTACTTGATCCCAACTAAGATATAATTAATCCTTATTGGAGGCAAAACCAGCCTATTGGGTTTATTTAATGTTTATATGATTTTCTAGTAGACTTAAGGCATGAAGACCCAAATTACGGAAAGATCCCTTATCCGGAAACCCCTAGGTCCCGATCATTCTGGATAACAGGTCCCAAAGACCCAAATTACGGAAAGATCCATTATCCGGAAAACCCCAGTTCCCGAGCATTCTGGATAACAGGTCCCATACCTGTATCATGTATAATTTGGGACATGATTGCAGACCATGTGGAAGAGTGTCAGTACATGTTGCATAGTTCTAGTATCAATTAACTTTATTATTATCAATGTACCATCAATTTGAATGAATTACCTCTTTAAAACATTTATTGATATTGTTTATTGTAACTGTAATTCCATCTGTAAGTACCATTCCACAACTCAACTACATATATCATATTTACTGGTATATATATTTACAACCTATTTATTGCTATTACTTTATATATGATGATGATGATGATGATGAATAATTTTACAACAAATGGCTTTTGTTCACATCAAGATATTGTAATTAATTATATTTGTGCAATCTATTTAATTTCAAAAATTTTAATGGAAAGGGTTAATTGATAGCATTGATCACTAGTAACTGTGAAACACAAGCAGACCATTATCAGGGTAATACATAGTAACATAGTTACATAGTAAGTAAGGTTGAAAAAAGACACATGTCCATCGAGTTCAACCTTTTTTTTTTTTTTTTTAATTAACTACCTATCTGCCAGTTGATCCAGAGGAAGGCAAAAAACCCCATCTGAAGTCTCTCCAATTTGCCTCAGAGGGAGAAACATTCCTTCCTGACTCCAAAATGGCAATGGGACCAGTCCCTGAATTAACTTGTACTATGAGCTATCTCCCATATCCCTGTATTCCCTCACTTGCTAAACACCATCCAACCCCTTCTTATACCTATCTAATGTATCAGCCTGTACCCCTGATTCACTTCCCAGCTCTCCCTGTAACACCCCTTTCCCTACTCTAATCTCATTGGCTCCCTCCTGTCTGCTGGGAGGAGCTACTGGTGAATAAAGCATCCAACCCTTCCTTATACCTATCTAATGTATCAGCCTGTACCACTGATTCACTTCCCAGCTCTCCCTGTAACACCCCTTTCCCTCCTCTAATCTCATTGGCTCCCTCCTGTGTGCTGGGAGGAGCTACTGGTGAATAAAGCATCCGACCCTTCCTTGTACCTATCTAATGTATCAGCCTGTACCCCTGATTCACTTCCCAGCTCTCCCTGTAACACCCCTTTCCCTCCTCTAATCTCATTGGCTCCCTCCTGTCTGCTGGGAGGAGCTACTGGTGAATAAAGCATCCAACCCTTCCTTATACCTATCTAATGTATCAGCCTGTACCACTGATTCACTTCCCAGCTCTCCCTGTAACACCCCTTTCCCTACTCTAATCTCATTGGCTCCCTCCTGTCTGCTGGGAGGAGCTACTGGTGAATAAAGCATCCGACCCTTCCTTGTACCTATCTAATGTATCAGCCTGTACCCCTGATTCACTTCCCAGCTCTCCCTGTAACACCCCTTTCCCTCCTCTAATCTCATTGGCTCCCTCCTGTCTGCTGGGAGGAGCTACTGGTGAATGAAGCATCCGACCCTTCCTTGTACCTATCTAATGTATCAGCCTGTACCACTGATTCACTTCCCAGCTCTCCCTGTAACACCCCTTTCCCTCCTCTAATCTCATTGGCTCCCTCCTGTCTGCTGGGAGGAGCTACTGGTGAATAAAGCATCCGACCCTTCCTTGTACCTATCTAATGTATCAGCCTGTACCACTGATTCAGGGAGACAATTCCACATCTTCACAGGTCTCACTGTAACAAACCCCTTCCCAATATTTAGGCGGAACCTCTTTTCTTCTAATCGGAATGGGTGACCTTGCGTCAGCTGGAAAGACCTACTGGTAAATAAATCATTAGAGAGATTATTATATGATCCCCTTATATATTTATACATAGTTATCATATCTCCCCTTAAGAGCCTCTTCTCCAGCGTGAACATCCCCAATTTGGCCAGTCTTTCCTCATAGCTAAGATTTTCCCTTTACCAGCTTAGTTGCCCTTCTCTGTCCCCTCTCTAATACAATAATGTCCTGTTTGAGTGATGGAGACCAAAACTGTAGGGCATATTCTAGATGGGGCCTTACCAGTGCTCTATACAGTGGGACCCCCTCCTCCCGTGACTCTCTGCCCCATTTAATACAAGTCAAGCCCTTATTTGCCCTTGATGCTGCTGACTGGCATTACTTGCTACAGACAGGTTTATTATCTACAAGGACTCCAAGCTCCGTCTCCATTATGGATTTGCCTAGTGCAGTCCCATTAAGGGTATAAGTGGATATTGTTACATCCCAGGTGCAGGACTTTACATTTATCAACATTGAATCTCATTTGCCACTTAGCTGCCCAGATTGCCAGTTAGTCAAGATCCTGTTGCAAGTGCCACATCCTGGATGGAATTAATTGGGCTGATAATTTTGTCTCATCTGCAAACACTGATACATTACTTACAATCCCCTCCCCTAAGTCATTAATGAACAAGTTAAATAAAAGTGTCCCCAATACTGAGCCCTGGGGGACCCCACTAAGAACCTTACTCCAAGTAGAGAATGTCCCATTAACAACCACCCTCTGTACCCGATCCTGTAGCCAGTTTCCTATCCATGTGCAAACGACTTCATTAAGCCCAACAGACCTTAGTTTAGAAAGCAGTCGTTTGTGGGGCACAGTATCAAACGCTTTGGCAAAATCCAAATAGAGAATCCCCTTGACAAAGGCCTTGGTGCCGAAACGTTGGGGTCATTCTCATTTTTCTGGTAGGTGTATCCGCTCCCTTGCTGTCTTCTTTTTTGCTGTATATAACTAATGGGTGGTTGATATTTACTTTTAAAACATTGTGAATATTATGCCATATTGTAAGGCATTGTTTGTATTAAATGCTTTTTTGAACAAATAGTAAAAATTTACTCTCAAACCACCTTTTTTGCCAAGTTGTTTTTACTTTGAGTGTGCGAACATGTGGATGAAAAAATCCAAATAGATCACATCTACTGCCCCCCACTGTCCAGCATATTACTTACCACATCATAAAAATTTGTCTGACATGACCTATCCTTCATAAATATATGAAGTGGGAAGGAGCACACCAAAATGTCCAGGCAATGCCTTAATTCATATGCAGATTTATTGAGTGCATAAGCTTTCGGGGTCAGAACCCCTTCCTCAGGTGCAATACAGAAACAATGAACACAGTGCAATTTAAACATTCCACCCCCCAGTGCACACAGGAAACCAAACCCTGCATGTGACTTGTTAACCCTTCCAGACCTTACAATAACGCATGAATCCCAAGTGATTGTAGTCAATCTGTGTGTATATTACACGAATCAAATATCATAGTCCTCTTTATCTGAAAAATGTAACAATAAATATCTTGTTAAAAACAATGTAACAAAATAGTATATACAATATATAAAATCTATAGAAAACATCTCAATCCAAAACATTCATTAAGCCCCCTGGGGGAAAGCGAATCTATTTTGTTAATCCAAAAAGCCTCCCTCCTGAGTAACTGCTGATTAATATTACCCCCTCTGGGCATCCTGATCTGCTCCAATATAGTCCACCTCACCTGGGCAGCAGTATGCTTTGCATGATAAAAATGTTTAGCCACTGATAGTTCAGTTATGAATTTAGCTGCATCTTCATTTTTTAATTTTTCTTTTTCGGGATTGTAATTCCTTATATTGCTTTTATGTTCATTTAGACGAATTTTTATACACCTTGATGTTTGCCCAACATAGGGCAAACCACACGGGCACTTAATCAGATATATTACATTGGAGCTGTTACAAGTGAAGTGGCCTCTTATCTTAATTGGAGTTCCTTTGGTGGGATGCGCTATACTGTCACCCTTAATAATACCTGTATAGTGTGCGCATTTAATACACTCAAAGGTCCCCATTCTCAGAGGTGCTAGCAGTCCTGTCGTTTTTGGTTTTTCCAGAATCTTTTTGGAGACTGTCTGGCCAATTGTTTTCCCTCGTCTGTAAGAAAATTGTGGGGTGTCCCTAAAGATTTTCCCTACTTCCTTATCATTTCTTAGAATTTTCCAATTTTTCAATATGCTTCTTTTTACAAATGGAGTTAGAATGCCAAAAGTTGTGACAAATGTTATTCTATTATTTCTAGGTTTTTTTATTGTTTGTTTCCCTTTTCTGGCGAGCAAATCTTCACGTTTGATTTTTTTAATTTCCTGGTTGACCATTTGTAAATTTTCTTTATTATAGCCCCGTTCTGCAAATTTTTTAACCATTCCCTCGGATTCCAGGTCATACAATTTGTCATTAGAGGTAATTCTCCTAACCCTCTTTAGTTGGCCATGGGGTAGACTTTTAAATACTCCTGGGGGATGGCAACTGCTAGGCAATAGAGTGATGTTATCGTTCATGCTGCCGATAAAGGGGGTGCAGTGGTAGTACTTGATCGGCACGCCTATATTACTGAAGCTTTTCGTCAGCTGAATGATGAATGTCGGTATAAAAAACTTACTTTTAATCCTACGGAGACCTTTAAACGAGAAATAGATTTTTTCCTAGAGGGAGCACTTAGGGATGGCATTATTACTCAAGATACATTTAATATCTTAACTGTTCAATGGCCACAAGTTCCTTACATTTACTTTCTCCCGAAAATCCACAAATCCACCTTGAAACCACCAGGCAGGCCGATCGTGTCTGGATGCGGCTCTATATTACAACCTTTGGCAATATATTTGGATGTAATGTGTCAGCCCTTGTTTGAATTATTACACACATGCTTGTTGGACACAACTGATTTTTTGAACAAATTACTAAAGATACAATTACCTGACAGAAAGGTCTTGTTGTGTTCCCTTGATGTGTGTGACCTTTATTCTACCATCCCCCATATGGAAGGTGTAGAATGTATACGAAAATTTTTGTCACTGCTACCTTTGAAAACTTATGAAATTAATTTTGCATGTAATGTTTTGGATCTGGTCCTCACACGAAATTATTTCATCTTTTTGGAACAATTTTTTGTCCAACAAATGGGCTGCGCAATGGGGGCGAACATGGCGCCAATATATGCGAATACGTTCATGTATGAATTTGAAAATAAATATATACTAAATAATCCTAAGTGGAAAGAACGTATTCTGCATTATTGGCGCTATGTGGACGACATATTTCTAGTGTGGGATGGCAATATAGAACAATTTGAAATAATGACACAAGAACTAAATAAGGCACATCAGACAATTAAATTCACATCCGAATATTCGGAGCAAACACTGGCCTTCTTGGATGTCAATATTTCAATTGTGGACAATAGCCTAACCACTACAATGCATTACAAACCAACTGACTGTAACATCACTCTATTGCCTAGCAGTTGCCATCCCCCAGGAGTATTTAAAAGTCTACCCCATGGCCAACTAAAGAGGGTTAGGAGAATTACCTCTAATGACAAATTGGATGACCTGGAATCCGAGGGAATGGTTAAAAAATTTGCAGAACGGGGCTATAATAAAGAAAATTTACAAATGGTCAACCAGGAAATTAAAAAAATCAAACGTGAAGATTTGCTCGCAAGAAAAGGGAAACAAACAATAAAAAAACCTAGAAATAATAGAATAACATTTGTCACAACTTTTGGCATTCTAACTCCATTTGTAAAAAGAAGCATATTGAAAAATTGGAAAATTCTAAGAAATGATAAGGAAGTAGGGAAAATCTTTAGGGACACCCCACAATTTTCTTACAGACGAGGGAAAACAATTGGCCAGACAGTCTCCAAAAAGATTCTGGAAAAACCAAAAACGACAGGACTGCTAGCACCTCTGAGAATGGGTACCTTTGAGTGTATTAAATGCGCACACTGTACAGGTATTATTAAGGGTGACAGTATAGCGCATCCCACCAAAGGAACTCCACTTAAGATAAGAGGCCACTTCACTTGTAACAGCTCCAATGTAATATATCTGATTATGTGCCCGTGTGGTTTGCCCTATGTTGGGCAAACATCAAGGTGTATAAAAATTCGTCTAAATGAACATAAAAGCAATATAAGGAATTACAATCCCGAAAAAGAAAAATTATAAAATGAAGATGCAGCTAAATTCATAACTGAACTATCAGTGGCTAAACATTTTTATCATGCAAAGCATACTGCTGCCCAGGTGAGGTGGACTATATTGGAGCAGATCAGGATGCCCAGAGGGGGTAATATTAATCAGCAGTTACTCAGGAGGGAGGCTTTTTGGATTAACAAAATAGATTCGCTTTCCCCCAGGGGGCTTAATGAATGTTTTGGATTGAGATGTTTTCTATAGATTTTATATATTGTATATACTATTTTGTTACATTGCATATACTATTTTGTAACTTTGTTTTTAACAAGATATTTATTGTTACATTTTTCAGATAAAGAGGACTATGATATTTAATTCGTGTAATATACACACAGATTGACTACAATCACTTGGGATTCATGCGTTATTGTAAGGTCTGGAAGGGTTAACAAGTCACATGCAGGGTTTGGTTTCCTGTGTGCACTGGGGGGTGGAATGTTTAAATTGCACTGTGTTCATTGTTTCTGTATTGCACCTGAGGAAGGGGTTCTGACCCCGAAAGCTTATGCACTCAATAAATCTGCATATGAATTAAGGCATTGCCTGGACATTTTGGTGTGCTCCTTCCCACTTCATATATCTGTGCAATATTTGGCTTGGAGGCTGCCAGGGATACGGATGCACCCAGCAAGCAAGTAAGTGGTGTGCGGCTAAACACTATTGTTGATCCACATTGTGCTATCCTTCATAAAGCCATGCTGATTGTTGCTCATAATGCCATTCATTAGGACAAAATTTTGAATGTGATCCCTTAACAAACCTTCAAATAATTTGCCCACCACAGATGTCAGACTTACTGGCCTATAATTGCCAAGCTGAGATCCTAATCCCTTTTTAAATATTGGAATAACATCAGCTTTTCTCCAATCCATAGGCACCATACCAGATGACAGTGAATCTGAGAAAATCAGAAATAAGGGCTGGTCTAAAACTGAACTAAGCTCTCTTAGAACCCGGGGTGTATGCCATCAGGCCCTGGAGCCTTGTTTACATTGATTTGTATTAAAGCTTTTTGAATCATATCCTGAGTCAGCCACTGACTAGATTGAGCTGAACCATTCGTGCAGTTATTAAGTGAGCCTGGGAACTCACACTCCTCTATTGTATACACAGAAGAAAAGAACTGATTTAACACATTTGCCTTATCTGTATCTGTTACAACCATACTGGTACCATTATTTAATGGAGCAACACTCTCAACCTGCATCTTTTTACTATTAATATATTTAAAAAACTTTTTAGGGTTAGTTTTCACCTCCACCGCAATTAACTCTTCATTTCTTTTCTTAGCCTTCCGGATTGCTGATTTACAACATTTATTACAGTGTTTATATTCATTAAATGCAGCTTCTGTCCCTACAGATTTGTAGTTATTAAATGCCTTTCTCTTCTTTCCCATTAACTTCTTTACTTCTGTATTAAGCCACACAGGATGATTCTTAGAGCTTCTACGTTTAGTCCTTAAGGGAATAAATTGAGAACAGTAATGATTTAATATCATTTTAAAGGACAACCATTTCTGTTCTGTGTTTTTAGCTGAAAACTTAATGCCCCAATCAATACTCTGTAGGGCAGCCCTCAAGGCATTAAAATTAGCTTTTGCAAAATTCCTGGTTTGTGTTGCCCCAGTATATATTAGTTTTTTGCACCAGACATTAAATGATATAACATTATGGTCACTATTACCCAGGGGTTCAATGACTTGCACATTTGCTATAAGTTCTGGCTCATTAGAGATCACTAGATCCACAATAGCATTTTTTCTGGTTGGCTCCTCAACAACCTGTGCCATAAAATTGTCATGTAACAGTTTATAAACTTGTTCCCATTAACTGATCTGGCAGTACTGTTGCTCCAGTCAATATCTGGCTAATTAAAATCCCCCATTATCATTACTTTACCTAAACTAGCAGCCTTTTCTATTTGCATTAGGAGCTTCGCCTCCTCCTCGTCACTTACATTAGGGGGTCTATAGTGACCCCTACAATTAATTTGCTGGATTCTTTACAATTGGTGAAGAACTCCACCCATAAGACTTCTCCCCCCTCATTTTCTAACATAACCTCCTCCTTTATATTAGATTTAAATCCTGCCTAACATACAGACATACCCCTCCTCCTTTTCTATTGCCTCTGTCCCTCCGAAACAAAGTATAGCCACTGATATTTACTGCCCAGTCATGTGACTCATTCAGCCATGTTTCGGCCACACCAATCACATCATATTTTCCTTCCATCACCAGCACCTCCAGTTCTCCCATTTTACCAGTCAGACTTGTTGCATTTACAAACATACATTTAATACTGGCACCATATTGAACATATGACATGTGCTCCTCCCTATCCTTAACAGTAACCCCAGCCAAACCTCCTCCCCCATTTTCCCTTTCTTTGCCCACTATCTCATCTAACCTGTCTTCCACTGAATCTTTTATTGAACCCTCCCCCCCACACCTAGTTTAAAATCTCCTCCAACCCTCTAGCCATCTTCTCTCCCAAAACAGCTGCCCCATCATCATTGAGGTGCCCCCATCCCTAGCAAAGAGCCTGTAGCCGACTGAAAAATCGGCCCAGTTCTCCAAAAACCCAAAACCCTCCTCCCTACACCAATCTTTTAGCCACGCATTAATCTCCCTACGCTCCCGCTGTCTCCTTAGCGTTTCTCGTGGCTCAGGTAATATCTCTGAGAAAATTACCTTAGAAGTCCTCGCCCTCAGCTTTACACCTAGTTTTTTAAAATCAAGGACTTCACCACCTCCTCTAACTTTGTCATTGGTACCTATGTGTACCAAGACCGCTGGGTCTTCCCCAGCCCCTTCCAATAATCTGTCCACTCGTTCCACCACATGCCGAACCCTAGCACCAGGCAAGCAGCAGACTGTTCCACCACATGCAGAACCCTAGCACCAGGCAAGCAGCAGACTGTTCGGCATGTAGGGGCCTTGCGACAGATTCCCCTATCCACCTTTCTAATAATTGAATCCCCTATAACTAAAACCTGTCTTTCCTTCCTTGCACTCCCCCCACCACCCGTATTAGAGCCACTGCCTCCCGGGGTGCTCCGAGAGTCAGCCTGCTCCATACACGCTGACGTGGAAATTTTTCATATTTCGCCATATGTCCGCCATCGATGCGGGATAAGTGTCTTAACGACCGACATTTGCACAGTCGCCCGATCATTCTGATTCCCATCCGATTTGTGTTCATCAGGCATGACTGCAGCATGTCGGGTGTGGCGCCGGTTGGGATTGAGGAATACGGACCACTGAACAAAGATGTACTTTTACAAGATCAGTACAAGCCATGCTAAGATCACTGTGTCTGTGTATATGTATATTACCGGGGGAAGTGCCTTTTGTCCTGGTGTCTTTTGTTTGCCTAGGGCAGTCTACCTTTCCCCTCCCTCTTCTATGGACGTGTCTGTGTGCTGGTTCCACCAATTGATTCATAGCATAACATGCTCATTGATTGGATATATTGTAAAACCACCTTTTGTCTTGGTGTATAATAAACCACTGGCCATTGTAGAGGGAGGCAGAATACTGGACCCCAGCTAAGAACGACTGCTGTGACGTTATTTCCGGGGGATTGCGCAACATCACCACACGATACATCAAGGTTTCCGGATCGATTGTCCATTAAGGCAAAAGATCATTTAATTCTACCACAACAGATGGCGAGCCTAATGCAGGTGGTTCAATTTTTCCCTTAATTTCAGCAGAATTAAAAGGGGCCATATTTTATTTTGGGCAGCAAAAAGGCCGGCATTGAGGTAAGACATTTTTGTTTTGATACTCTCATATTTGAGAAAGTTTTTGCTGTCTGCAAATTGATTTGTGGTCTCTAGGCTGCTGGAATCAGGTAAAAATCTACCAAAAGAACCTTTTGGGTGTATGTGTGGTGTTTTTCAGTATTAACTTCCCAGGTACTGGTTGGGGCATATCTGCATAACTGCTGTGGGGTTTATTCGTTTATTTATTTAACCATAAGGGACTGTTATTGCCCCTGCTGGAGGATCTGTGAGTGATTCAGACCAGTGGAGGGAGTTTCTGTGTAAGTCGGGTGGTTGTAGGATAATCTTGTAGCAGCAGATATGGCCAACAGTATCTAGAGGGGATTTAGAATCATTGTTATTTTCATTTGTGTTTGTTTTCGGTCTGTCTACTAAGTGGTGTTTGTTTTAAAATTGCGACTCTATAGGTTTCATCCTTGAGAAAATCTTTAGTTTGGGAGGATTGTATTGCTTTTATTATTACAAGTTTCAATATTGGAGGTTGGGTAAGAATCCTACCAATCTGAATTACAAACCAAGTTTCTAGCCCTTGCTGAGCGCTGAACAGGGGGAGCCTACGCCATTTTGAAATAGCACATGTGCCAGTGCCCATTTTGTCTTTGTCTTTAAGCACATGTGCCAGCGGCCATGTTGTCTTAGGTTTTTGAAAAGGTATATTGGGATATTGGGGGGAGGTACATCCCCTGCATATAACCCTAACAGTTGTTCTATTGTATATAATAGATTTTCATCTTTACATTTCATAACAGCAAAGTTCTCTTTGAACTTTTTGGAACATTTTTTACATTTTTGTTATACCTCTCTGCTGTTCCCTGCAGTCTATTGACTCCTACTTCCTCCAGGATAGGGGGTTTTCCTAAGGAAGAGACCATCACATGGTGTTGTAATTGTAATTGTCCTTTTGTGTGAGTGAAGGAAGAGTGTTGCATGATTTACAACATAAGGCTATATGTTAACTAGCTGTTTCTCTTGTTATACTCCTTGGTTTCCTGCTCTCTCTCTTTATTTTCCTCTCTTTATCTCCATTTCTCTCTTTTAAAACACTTTTGCTTACCCACTCTCTCTGTCTATAACTACCACACTAACGCATTGCCTTGCTTTTGGCTAGCCCTCTTTTCTGTTTTAATCTATTCTCAAACCAACACATTCTCTGTAGGTTTGGTTGGAAGACATCTTTTCCGTCATTGGAAGTCTGGTAGTGTAAGATAGCTGCTGTCTGCTTATGAAAGTTGCTGTTAGGAAGGAAATTCCTGTTAATTATGACCATAAGGGCTGTGCTGTGAAGTCAGACTGTATAGGGCGAAAAAACAGTGAACTGGTTAGCTTTTTGGGAGGAGAAAAAGTGGGACAAGCCTACTCGGGTTCAATTGTCGCGTGAGCTTTTTTCTCTTTTCTCTTCCCCTCGAGGTCCATCTTAAAGGAGAAGGAAAGGCAAAGGATAAATAGGCCTCAAATCAATGGCCTTTACAAATAGTACTTACTCAGCCTTTGAAAATACTAATTTGCTCAATGGACAGTAAGCTGTTGCTCTTTAACGCAGACTGCAGTGGCAGAGTGGGGTGACGTCACGCTTCACAGAGGCATCTTGTTTCAGGCTGCCAGAGGCAGCCTCGATGTGCGGTGTACAATTAACACCCACTGCGCAAGTACAGTGGGCGCTTCCTTTCCCCAAGCCATGATGACGCGCATAGGAATTAGCATATGCGATCGTCATCATTGACCCCTCAGCACACGCCCCCTGACCAATCGCCTTACAGCGTCAAGTAACTATGGCAACGCTAGACCGTTAGCAAATATTCATTACCCGGTTTTCTCCAGACAGTCAGCATCAAGCGCTTGCGGTGCGCTGCGAGCTGATAAATATTCACTTTTACCAGGCTGAGAGCGGTGAGGAACAAAAGCTATGATAACATAGCAACATATAAAAATATATTTATATATTTTACGATGAATATTATATTTGTACAACTATAATAATATACTTAATAATCATACAGTTTATTAATCATACAGAGATCATTTGTTTGGCTTCATCAAGCAATTTTGAAGCATTATTGTTTAATCAATACTTTTATTTTTTTAACAATCTTTAATATATTATTAATTTAATGATGTATTTCTCCTGATGTTGTGGTTATACAATTAATCAATGGCAAATTTAAATTCATAAACGGTTGGCTAAGTCAGCAATATGCTGAGTATAAATTTAATGTTTGATTAAACTATCATTACTTGCTGTTAGGATATTTTTAAAAAAAATTGTGGGTTTTTTTTAAAACATTTTTTTAAGTACAATACAGATTTTCAAAATAAAATAATTCATCCTTTGTTAATAATAGATACACAAATTCAAACTTCAATGATGTTCCATAATTCTATTTTTTTTTGTTTTCTTAGTAAAAAAAATTGTGTATCACTACCTTCCTAATGTTATCCTATCCTGACTATACAGTTGGTGAGTCTGATGTTTATTCAGGCACATCAGTACTGTTTAATCACCTTAGACTGTTCCTGTATTGTATGCGTTCACAATGGTATCTATAGGCTTTAGTAGTAGTAGTACTCTTATTCAAAGCTTTTCAAAACGTCTAGTGTCTACAACTTTTTGCTTGTCTGAGGTTTGTTTAGGCTCTTTAGAAATGCAAATAAAGCTATGTGGATTGATCGCTGTATCTTTTGACTTAGACATAGTCTGTCTCAGTGTCTCTTTAATCCTTTTGATAACGTCTACAGACTAATCTAATTAGACTATTGTTCCTTAGAGTCTATTCATCATTTGTGAATGTTAAAGGACCAGTAACATAAAAAAATTTATTTTGAAAATTCGTTAATATACAACAAAAAAAAAAACACCAACACAAATTAAATTTTAAAATAGCAAAGCCTTTATTAAAAAATAACTTACAGAAAGTCCACTTCCTGTCCTCTTCAGAAAAGGCTACCATCCATCCTGCAGCATTCGATTTCTCCTCCCTGGCTTTTCTAGTGGCAGCATTTGGCTTCTTCTCCTCCTTGATTCGGGGCCCAGCAGATTCTTGAAGAAAGAAGACACCCTGGCTTCCGTGGGTTCGCTGTTGTGCAGGAGCAAGGAAGGGTCGCTGTTGTGCAGGAGCATGGCTGTCTGCTTAGGGGCAGCCATATGCGTAAACAGAGTCTCTGAAGGCACAAGGGAAAATCCCCAGCCGGCCCCAGCCCTCCCCTCTGTCCTCTTCCCCAGCTCTGACGAGGAGCCGCCGTTTGGGAAGCTGCGCACAATGCTGCCAGTAGAGACACATGCGCTCGTGCCGGCCCCAGCCCTCCCCTCTGTCTTCTTCCCAAGCGCTGACAAGGAGCTGCTGCTGTGGAAGCTGCGCACAATGCTGCCAGTAGAGACACATGCGCTCGTGATCTATAGGCAGCTCTGGAATGCACCCACCAGGGAGATGAAGAGAGCGGAGGAGGGAAGCCGATGCACGGGGAAGGAGAGACGCTGCTGCTGCTGGACGTCAGTGAGGAGCCAGGGAGGAGAAATCGATCGATGCAGTGTGGATGGTCGCCTTTTCGCCGTTTCTGAAGAGGACAGGAAGTGGATTTTCTGTAAGTTATTTCTTAATAAAGGCTTTGCTTTTTAAAAGTTTCATTTGTCTTGGTGTTTATTTTTTGTTGTGCACTAACGAATTTTTAAACATTTTTTTTTAAGGTTACTGGTCCTTTAACTTGACTTAAATTGAAGTGTACCTTGGTGTTATATAAATAATGCACCTATATAATATTTGAATTTATATTTGCCACTTTTAAAAAATTATGCAATCTAAAATCCATAATTTTTATTTTTAGTCAAAATCATTTATAGAGTATTTCTTTTTAATATGATTATATTAATTTCATGAAGCCACAATTTGATGTGTTTATAGTAAATCAACTGATTAAATTTATTACACTAACATACAATTTATTAAAATATGTTACACAGGAAGTACATTCTGCATTTATTGATCTAACTTTTTTTTATAACTATTTTATTACTACTTGATATATAACATGTATTTAATTAATTTAATTAATTCATAATTTATTTATTATAATTCGAACAACTAATATTTTTTAATTTTCTGCAATGAACTAATGCTAACATTATAGTTTAGTGTTGAAATTGTGGAGGGAAGTCATACTTTAACTGTTGGCACAAAGTCCAATCAAAAGTCCCAATCACTACAACTAAAAGTTCATGGAAAATCATGTTTTTTTCAAAACACATCAGTTAATAGTGCTACTCCAGCAGAATTCTGCACTGGATTCCGTTTCTCAAAAGAGCAAACAGATTTTTTTTTATATTCAGTTTAGAAATCTGACATGGGGCTAGACATTTTATTGATTTCCCAGCTGCCCCTGGTCATGTGACTTGTGCCTGCACATTAGGAGAGAAATGCTTTCTGGCAGGCTGTTGTTTCTCCTACTCAATGTAACTGAATGTGTCTCAGTGGGACCTGGATTTTACTATTGAGTGTTGTTCTTAGATCTACCAGGCAGCTGTTATCTTGTGTTAGGGAGCTGCTATCTGGTTACCTTCCCATTGTTCTGTTGTTAGGCTGCTGGGGGGGGGGAGGAAGGGGTGATATATCTCCAACTTGCAGTACTGCACTAAAGATTTTTAAAACGAATTTTGGACAAATCTGTTTGCTATTTGTAAGTCATATCGGTATTTGACTTATTAGTGAAAACATAGTTGTGTTTGAACATTTTATTTCAATAACTAAACATTTTCAATTGTATTATATTCAAAAAAAAAAAAGGATGACTATTTCAATTTTATTGAGAATGATTTTTTTTTTTTCTTTCAGTACATCAAAATCATGCCTAAATGTATTGTTAACGGATGCCCTCATCGTAGTGGTCAAAAATTATTGTACCCTGATGTTGTGCTCCATCCCTTCCCGAAAAATATCGAAAGAATCAAAAATTGGCTTTTGCAAACAGGACAGCACGCTGAGGATCTGGAACCACTTGCCCAAAGAATTCTTCTTGGCTGGAAAACTTCCAACTTCAGAATGTGTTCTAAGCATTTCACAGAAGAATCTTACACACAAAGTGGCTCAAAAAGAATTTTAAAAAATAATGCCGTTCCAACAGTATTCGAAAATGTACATGTTCCAGTGACAACTGTCATAACAGTACCAACAACTCCATCTGCAATCCCATCAGCCAAAAGAAGAAGAGTGGATGATGAGCAACCAACAACCTCTTCAACAATAATAAGAGCGGTGTCTAGACTATCAACTATAGCAACACAGACTGATCCAACTATGAATACAAATAACGTCGCGTGTATGGCATGTACAATATGCAAAAATTGTTCTACTCAAACAAAACGCATTATTACTAAAGAAATTGCTACCCAAAGTGGAGATGAGTATATTGCAGCTGATGTAGTTCAAATTCACAAAGATCATCTTTACCCAGTTTCATTCTCAACTCCCTCTAAACCTATTGACAAGCCAATTGATATTCTGTCACCCATCCAATCGTCGGTTACACCGAGCAACATCATATCAACACCAAGAGCAGAAACGTCTAGCATTACAGCCGATTCATTTATTCTATCCTCACCCTCATTTGTAGAACCCAAAGATTCTACATTTGACATTGAAAGACTTTCATCATCAGATGATACCAGTAGTGGAAATGACACAATTAAACAGTCTGAGGAACAAGCATTCTCAACAGATAAGTTTCAATCAAAAAAGAAATTTATTATCTACGACAACAAATTGGATGAATTGTTAAGAATTGTTCGTTGTCAACACAATGTCGATCCTCCTTGCCAAGCTCCCATTGTAGATTTTCAAAAAACCGAAGACGGAAGTATGTTAACTGTCAAATTATACTGTTTTAAGTGGTCACCATTCTCTGTTGTGGAACTCGCAACCTGTATTAGGAAAGACATCAGTAGGAAATGTTGAAATTGCAGGGTCTGTAATTCTTTCTGGATCAACATTTCAAAAAATTCAGGATATTTTCAAATTGCTAAATATTCCATTCATCAGCCACACAACGTTTTACAAATATCAAAGGAACTATGTGTTCCCTGCGATTGACCACCAGTGGAAAAAAGAAAAAGAGGATTTAAAAAGAACCATTTTATGCAAACCTGTCGTTTTGGCCGGAGATGGTCAATTTGACAGCCCCGGATATTCTGCTAAATATTGCACTTATACCATGATCGATGTTATTTCCAAAAAAATCGTGCATTTCCATATAGAACAGCTTGGTTTTGGAAAGACATCTGCACAGATGGAGTGTGAAGGTTTGGATAAGTGTCTCACTACTCTGGTCAAAAAGGAAAAAATAAAGTGAAAATAGTTGCAACGGTTCGGCACAGCACTATTCGCACTTTGATGAGGACCAAATACACTAAAATTGACCATCAATTTGATGTTTGGCACATGTGCAAAAATCTAACCAAAAAACTTAGAGCTGCAAGTAGAAAAAGGAAATGTAAAGACATCGCAAGCTGGATTAGTGGCATTACAAATCATTTGTGGTGGAGTTCACAAGCGTGTAAGCAGAACTCAAAGATTTTAGTCGATAAATGGAAATCCGTACTATACCATATTGCCAATAAACATTCTTTCAGATCACTCAAGTATTACAAGAAATGTCAGCATCGTAGACTGACCAATGCCGAAAAGAAAGATACAAAATGGATTGGTGCTAATCACCCCGCTCATTCGATTCTCGCTGAGATAATCAATGAAAAAAAATTTGTCAACGACCTTGCAAAAATTGACAAATTCTGCCATACAGGAGACCTTGAGAACTTTCACAGCAAAGTCTTAAGATTTAGGCCCAAGAGACTCTCTTTTAAAATGGACTCCATGTTGGCTAGAACCACCCTTGCTGCATTGTCGCACAACCACAATGTTCACAGAAAGCATGCTACAATCAAAAGTGCCAAGAAAAGCTCTCTTTCTGTTGGTGAGAAAAGGTTCAAAATTGTGTTTCCCAAACAAAAAAAAGACTGGGTGGCAAAACCGATTTATGAAGAGGTGGTTGATGACCATCTATTTGAAATACTTGCAAACACTGTCCGTATCTTAAGTGGTGAACTGAAACATGACTGGTCTTCAACATCAACAGAAATGCCACAAAACATTGCAACAGTGGAATGACCAGAAAAGAGCTTAATTGTAGCAAAGCATTTATCTCGTTTTTCTCGAAGTTAAGTTGATATACAAGATCTGTATAAAAATAACTTAAAATATTTCACGTCACCTTACCATGTGAATTTGATTACTTTAAATTACAAAACAAGGTGACTAAGCATTTGCTATAATTTGTTGTGTTTCTTAATTTAATATATATTTTGTTAACTGCAGAATTTATAAGGTTTTAATATATTTCAGTTGTTTAATAAATACTTTCAATTAAAATATACAAGTTACAGGACATTTTTATTTTTGGGGGGGGGCAATTACTAGCAGTACTAGTACTAGTAGCAGTACTAGCTCTTGGTATATGTATTTGAAAAGTGTCCTTTCCCAATTAAACATTGATATCTAATTAATAAAGGACAATGAACAGCAAAAAATTAAAATGTTTGAAAGTAATACAAATATATTGGCGTGTTGTCCTGCTCTTGTAAAACTGCAGCTTTTGCTTCAGAAGCAATATTATTGTTTATTTAAATAATTTGCTGTGTAGCCATGGGGGCAGACATTTAACGGTGGAAAATACGTAAGTAACACAGCTGATATAGCAGATAAGCTATGTACAAAATAATGTTATATTTTATTTAGAACATAATGCGGTTACGCATGACTTACCATGTAGCCTATATCCATTTTTGTATTTGTCTAATTGCTACACAGCAGCTTGTTATATGAACTATAGTAATATTTCTGATGCAAACAGATAATTTTTAACAGCGTAGATCAGCACTATATTATTTCTTCTTTAATTTAAAACACATACATTTTTTGGTGTTACTGTTCCTATATATAATACATATTCATTATATAAAAAAAACGATAGACAGACTCAAAAAAGAACATTTTTATTATTTGGATATACAACCAATATCAAACAGCACAATATAATAAATTTAAATTTTCCAAGCGTATATACTTTTTTGATTGAAAACAAACAGTAGATAAAACACAATATCTAGTCAGACTCCAACGCCATGTCTTCTGCAAAGTAGTCTCTTGCTTTTAAAAATCCAGTGTATTTTCCTTTGGGGTCTGGAAATTTTTCCCTAATGTCACGTACAACACAAGCAGGTATTACCCTACGATTATGTAGACCCAAAAAAGTGTAAATCCATACGATGAAAGCACGATAAGCTATCTTCCGTAATGCCCTGGGAAAAAAGATAAAAAATATTAATATTTTTTTATAATTAACACAGACGTTTAAGCAATAGAAACATTTTTTACATACCTCATATATTTTGCCAACGGAGGAAATTTTGTGATACGGAATTTGGACATCCGATAATTCCAATCTGCTCTTTTGACACACTCAAATTGATATTCCTCATTATCAGTGATGCAAAATCCTTCAAGTGGAATTTTACTGTGAATTATATCAACTTCGTAACAGCACAAACTTTCAATTGCAGTTGTCATTGGCAAACACATGCCACAATGACACCAGTCATTATTGCCAATTCTCCTTTTGTCCTCTCTAAATGTCTCGCTTGCATCAGAGCTTGATGATTGGTCCTCTGAAGATTTTTCTCCAATGACTTCTTTTGAAGATGTTTTACGTTTCTTAATATTCAACGGATTTTTTGGAAAGCATTCCGTAGCGTTGACAATTTCTGGTCTTTGGTTTAATTCTTCGAGGACAGCATTATACTATAAAAAAATATGGACTTGTTACATTTATATAACATGTTATATTTAAGCATACATAGTTTAGATTTGTAGTAATATGTATTAAAGGACACTTATAGTTTGAAACAGTTACCCCTAACCAAAGGTGAGGGCTCATAGAGCTCACAGAGCTCTATCAGCCCGCACCTTTGTTTGGGGGTAACTGTTTCAAGCAAAAGGTGCCCTTTAAGATGTGTAATTTATAACTACATATCCTACTGGAATGCAGGCTCTATCAGCCCGCACATTTGGTTGGGGACAGAATTTGTATCCAATAGGTACTCTTTTAATTAAACATGGTTTTAACCTATTTAAAAATAATAAATCTGCTTTCAGTATCTACGTATATAAAACCATATACTTACACTTTCTTCATCTGAAGACTCGGTAGAGGAACTATCGTTTCTAGACATCTTGTGAAACATAAAGCAGTAGCACCTGTCCTAAAATAAAAACAATACAAGTTAGGGCAATACAAGTCAGTGCCCCCCTTTTATAAACATGCCCCAGAATAATTCATTGGTGGTCAGTGCCCCCCTTTTATAAACATGCCCCAGGATAATTCATTGGTGGTCAGTGCCCCCTTTTATAAACATGCCCCAGGATAAATCATTGGTGGTCAGTGCCCCCCTTTTATAAACATGCCCCAGAATAATTCATTGGTGGTCAGTGCCCCCCTTTTATAAACATGCCCCAGGATAATTCATTGGTGGTCAGTGCCCCCTTTTATAAACATGCCCCAGGATAAATCATTGGTGGTCAGTGCCCCCCTTTTATAAACATGCCCCAGAATAATTCATTGGTGGTCAGTGCCCCCCTTTTATAAACATGCCCCAGGATAATTCATTGGTGGTCAGTGCCCCCCTTTTATAAACATGCCCCAGAATAATTCATTGGTGGTCAGTGCCCCCCTTTTATAAACATGCCCCAGAATAATTCATTGGTGGTCAGTGCCCCCCTTTTATAAACATGCCCCAGGATAATTCATTGGTGGTCAGTGCCCCCTTTTATAAACATGCCCCAGGATAAATCATTGGTGGTCAGTGCCCCCCTTTTATAAACATGCCCCAGAATAATTCATTGGTGGTCAGTGCCCCCCTTTTATAAACATGCCCCAGAATAATTCATTGGTGGTCAGTGCCCCCCTTTTATAAACATGCCCCAGGATAATTCATTGGTGGTCAGTGCCCCCCTTTTATAAACATGCCCCAGAATAATTCATTGGTGGTCAGTGCCCCCCTTTTATAAACATGCCCCAGAATAATTCATTGGTGGTCAGTGCCCCCCTTTTATAAACATGCCCCAGGATAATTCATTGGTGGTCAGTGCCCCCCTTTTATAAACATGCCCCAGAATAATTCATTGGTGGTCAGTGCCCCCCTTTTATAAACATGCCCCAGGATAATTCATTGGTGGTCAGTGCCCCCCTTTTATAAACATGCCCCAGAATAATTCATTGGTGGTCAGTGCCCCCCTTTTATAAACATGCCCCAGAATAATTCATTGGTGGTCAGTGCCCCCCTTTTATAAACATGCCCCAGAATAATTCATTGGTGGTCAGTGCCCCCCTTTTATAAACATGCCCCAGAATAATTCATTGGTGGTCAGTGCCCCCCTTTTATAAACATGCCCCAGGATAATTCATTTGTGGTCAGTTCCCCCCTTTTATAAACATGCCCCAGGATAATTCATTGGTGGTCAGTGCCCCCCTTTTATAAACATGCCCCAGGATAATTCATTGGTGGTCAGTGCCCCCTTTTATAAACATGCCCCAGGATAAATCATTGGTGGTCATTGCCCCCCTTTTATAAACATGCCCCAGAATAATTCATTGGTGGTCAGTGCCCCCCTTTTATAAACATGCCCCAGGATAAATCATTGGTGGTCAGTGCCCCCCTTTTATAAACATGCCCCAGGATAATTCATTGGTGGTCAGTGCCCCCCTTTTATAAACATGCCCCAGAATAATTCATTGGTGGTCAGTGCCCCCCTTTTATAAACATGCCCCAGGATAATTCATTGGTGGTCAGTGCCCCCCTTTTATAAACATGCCCCAGGATAATTCATTGGTGGTCAGTGCCCCCCTTTTATAAACATGCCCCAGGATAATTCATTGGTGGTCAGTGCCCCCCTTTTACAAACATGCCCCAGAATAATTCATTGGTGGTCAGTGCCCCCTTTTATAAACATGCCCCAGGATAAATCATTGGTGGTCAGTGCCCCCCTTTTATAAACATGCCCCAGGATAAATCATTGGTGGTCAGTGCCCCCCTTTTATAAACATGCCCCAGGATAAATCATTGGTGGTCAGTGCCCCCTTTTATAAACATGCCCCAGGATAATTCATTGGTGGTCAGTGCCCCCTTTTATAAACATGCCCCAGAATAATTCATTGGTGGTCAGTGCCCCCCTTTTATAAACATGCCCCAGGATAAATCATTGGTGGTCAGTGCCCCCCTTTTATAAACATGCCCCAGGATAAATCATTGGTGGTCAGTGCCCCCCTTTTATAAACATGCCCCAGGATAATTCATTGGTGGTCAGTGCCCCCCTTTTATAAACATGCCCCAGAATAATTCATTGGTGGTCAGTGCCCCCCTTTTATAAACATGCCCCAGGATAAATTCATTGGTGGTCAGTGCCCCCCTTTTATAAACATGCCCCAGGATAAATCATTGGTGGTCAGTGCCCCCCTTTTATAAACATGCCCCAGAATAATTCATTGGTGGTCAGTGCCCCCTTTTATAAACATGCCCCAGAATAATTCATTGGTGGTCAGTGCCCCCCTTTTATAAACATGCCCCAGGATAAATCATTGGTGGTCAGTGCCCCCCTTTTATAAACATGCCCCAGGATAAATCATTGGTGGTCAGTGCCCCCCTTTTATAAACATGCCCCAGGATAATCATTGGTGGTCAGTGCCCCCCTTTTATAAACATGCCCCAGGATAATTCATTGGTGGTCAGTGCCCCCTTTTATAAACATGCCCCAGGATAAATCATTGGTGGTCAGTGGCCCCCCTTTTATAAACATGCCCAGAATAATTCATTGGTGGTCAGTGCCCCCCTTTTATAAACATGCCCCAGGATAAATCATTGGTGGTCAGTGCCCCCCTTTTATAAACATGCCCCAGGATAAATCATTGGTGGTCAGTGCCCCCCTTTTATAAACATGCCCAGAATAATTCATTGGTGGTCAGTGCCCCCCTTTTATAAACATGCCCCAGGATAATTCATTGGTGGTCAGTGCCCCCTTTTATAAACATGCCCCAGGATAAATCATTGGTGGTCAGTGCCCCCCTTTTATAAACATGCCCCAGAATAATTCATTGGTGGTCAGTGCCCCCCTTTTATAAACATGCCCCAGGATAAATCATTGGTGGTCAGTGCCCCCCTTTTATAAACATGCCCCAGGATAAATCATTGGTGGTCAGTGCCCCCCTTTTATAAACATGCCCCAGGATAAATCATTGGTGGTCAGTGCCCCCCTTTTATAAACATGCCCCAGAATAATTCATTGGTGGTCAGTGCCCCCTGTTATAAAAAAAACCAGTGCCCAAGTCAGTTGTAAGTCATTGGTGGTCAGTGGAATATGCCTACAGATGAAGCTCTACAAATTTCGAGCGTCTGTGCAGCTTTATCTCCCTGTGCTGCCACTAGGCTGAATACTAATGAGCCATACGTCATTGGTGACGCGCTCCGGGGTCAACTGATTTTTTTTTTCTTGCGCATGCGCATTAACATATAAGAAGCACAGGAAGAGGGCGCACCTGCACTAATATGGCGCCTGCGTGCATATTGAACCGTTGCGCACAGAAACATCGGTTACTACGGATTTCGTCAGCGCAATGGCAATTCTAATATAGGGGTTCAGGAGGTCTGGGGGAGTACTATTATATGAGCAAGGTATGGTATTTCTCCTTTCGTTCTCCTTTAAGGGTGGAAGGTGTCCGTGGTTCGTACCAAAGCCCGGGGGTGGAGTTTGTGGGGAAATTATTGAGGACTGTTCCCTTTCTTGTTCGCTTTCTTGACTTTCCGTCACTGAGTGACCAGGTGTCCGCGGTTCGTACCGGAAGCTTGGGGGACGGAACTTGGGGAGGTGAACTGGGGAGGGGTTTCTCTGTTTCTATCTGTTTTTCAAGCCACTTTCTCTCAAAACCTATTGGCCTGACTGGGGTGACCAGGTGTCCGTGGTTCGTACCGGAATCCCTAGGAAGGTTCAACTATATCTCCCTTGTTCTCACTTCCTGTAGCTCCCTCTCACTTGCTGTCAACACTCCAGGCATTGGGGACTCTTATCCTGCAGTCAGGGCGCTGTTTTGAGCCAATTTAGCACGAGGGATAAGGAAGGTGTCCGTGGTTCGTACCTGTCCTGATCCCTCGGCCGCTGATCCTTCTCTCTGAGTGGGCTACGGTGGATAATGTCCGTGGTTCGTATTTGAAGCCCTAGAGCTACTCAGAGGACGAACAGGTAGGATCGACGGCGGTCTGTGCGGTGGACGTAGACACTGTAGGTGGACGCATCTACTTGGAAAAAGCTCGAGACTCGAGTATTGGTGTAGGGAAATCTAGGGAACAGAAGGGTACCACTTCTGAGTTCAGGACGGCTCAGCAGCACATGAAATCCACATATGAAGGAGGGACTGTTAAGCCCCTCAAAGATTGGCACAAATGGTCTTCAGGTTTAGAATGGTCCATCCATAAGGAGAGACGTTTGAGGTCTGGATCTGGGAAAAGTTCATCCGTGAGTTCCACTCCAGACTCCAAACACATGGGTCTTTTAGAGAAGGCCAATTTGTGGTTACAGGAATCCACCAAGCCTTAGCAGCAGGGCATTCAAAAGTCTCAGACAGTAAGGTCAAACATAATCATGTACTTCCGTCCAGCCAGAACTGCAGAAAGCAATAATGATAAGGACGAGACAGAGCTGCAAACAGGTTTAAATTTGCTAGCAACACAGGTCATCTCAACAGCCTCAGCTCATCTGTCTCCATTACCATCCCCAAATCCGGAATCCGCAAAAGATGCCTCTGACAAAACGGATAACTGCCGCCTTGGAAAATCCGATTTGGTCACCTTATGTGAAGCCAGAGGTATCTCTATAATAGACAAATCCAAATTAGAATGCATAGAGGCCTTGGAAAGGGATGACTTCCAACAGGGCCCTGAGGGGGATTACAGGCGCTACGGGGGGGGCAAGGAATTCTGTAAGCAACTGACAGACAAAATGCCCACTATGTATAGTGTTGTGTCCCCATTCCAGTTTATGACAGCGATCCAGGGCCCAGATGAGGACGCCTCGGTCTATTGGCAGAGGTTAAAACAAGGGGTAACAGATGCAGGGTTTGAGCCAGGTCCAGATGCCCCAGAGAACACCCAGTCAGTATCGCCCATCCATCTAATGTTAAAGGCTAAATTTCTGGCTGGATTGGTGCCTAAGCTAAGAGATAGGCTAATGGTTGCACGACCAGAGGCCCATTCTATGAGTTTCCACTCCCTTATGGCAACAATCCAGGCCATAGAACTGGACCTGCATGCCAGGAAAGAGGCCAAGTCGGCCAAAATCATGGCAGCTCTTGAGCTAATATCCCAGGACCACCTTCCCTATACTAGGAAAAAGAAACTCACCAAACGTACTAATATAACTTGTTTTAATTGCTATCAAAAAGGACATTTAGCGTGCCACTGTCCAGAAAATGAGGACAAGAAAGAACAAAATTCTCCTAGTCCTTATAAAGTTGTTCCTGACCGGCCTCATGCACATAGCCCCAACCCGGGGAAATCTTACCGTAGTACGGAGGGCCCCCCGGGAACCTACCATTTCATACCAGACCCTGAAACAGTTAAAACCTTCAGAGCTGCTACACAGTCCCATAGCTTCACCCACTAGGGGAAAGGCAAACCGGTGTCGGCCCATTTCAATCTATTTCTTGAGGAATTGCCATATCCTCTGTCCTGCCTCATCGACACCGGTGCAGCCAGGACTGTTCTAAAAACACAAGATCTAAAAGGCAGGATTCCACTCTCTGGCAACACAACCCCAACCATTGGGCTTACAGGTCATCCAGTGACTCTTAGGGAGACGAAACCATTGTACTGCAGGTTAGGGCAACACACCGAAGCAGTCAGATCTCTATTAGTTTCAGATGAGGTCCCTATCAACCTATTGGGAGCAGACATTCTGTCGGAGATTCAGGCCAACATCACTTATACCCCAGAGGGTGTTGTGGTAACTAGTGCACTCACAGACGAGTTGCTGTGTGCAGTGGTGGCAGTCCCGTATACTGGAGAACCTGGTACACATTTGTCCCTGGATGTACTAGCTGAGATAGACCCTAAGGTTTGGGCGGTTGACAAATATGATGTCGGCTTGCTGCCAGTACCTCCAGCCACTATACGGATTGCCCCCGGTTGCGTGCTACCAAAATTGCCACAGTATCCTCTGAGTATAGCGCAGATGGACAGTCTCAAGATCCAGATTGATAGATATCTCCAAATCGAGGTCTTAACCCCAATCACCCTGTAATACACCTTTATTTCCAGTGGCAAAAAAAATCAGCCAAGGGTCAGGAAGTCACTTACCGACTGGTCCATGATAACAAAATCATAGTCAGTGATGCCTCGTTAGTGCCTAATCCTCACACATTACTTGCGTCCATCCCTACTAAAGCTTCGTACTTTAGTGTTATCAACTTGTCTAATGCCTTCTTTTCTGTTCCACTAGATCCACAGTGTCAATACATCTTTGCTTTTTCGTTCCAGGGTAGACAGCTGACATGGACCCGGTTACCACAGGGGTCCATGACTAGCCCATCGGAATATAGTTGCAAGCTAAAGGTGGTATTAGACCAGTGGGTGCCAGAGGATCCGGAGGTCGCACTGTTACAATATGTGGACGATCTATTAGTTTGTTGCCCGAACAAGGATTCATGCTATAGACACACTATCTCGCTACTGAACCATCTGGCATCCACTGGGAATAAGGCTAGCAAGGAAAAATTGCAGTTTTGTAAGGAGAAGGTTATTTTTCTAGGCCTTTGTATCTCAAAAGGGACCCAACACCTGATAACACAACAGATACAGACTCTCAAAGACTTCACCCGACCTCGTAATGCCCGACAGTTGAGAGCCCTTCTAGGTCTGATCAATTACAGCAGAGATTGGATCCCTAATATTTCATTCAGAATGGGTCCTCTCTATACTTTCTGTGTTATTACAGAAAGTTGGTGACATAGTTTTAGATTCCCCTCTAACCTTTCTCATCCCACACTCTGTCCAAGAGATTCTCAACTAGGTCCAAACCAAACATCTTTCAGCAGCACGTCTGACCAAATCTGAAGTGACTCTCCTTACCCCTACTAACCTCACACTGAGACGATGTACAATCCTCAATCCCGCATCTCTTCTCCCGACCCATTCTGACTCGGAAGAAGAGGGGGGGACGAAGGGATTGTGACTGACTCTAACCCAACCATGACAGAACCAACAGACAATCACAACTGTCTTGAACTCATGGAACCCGAGACAGAAGCAGTACAACATCCACCTCCATGACGGGCGGATCCACGCCAGCCACTGCAAGAAGCTGCTGGACTATCAAGTGCAATGATCAGGTGCATTGTTTCTATATACACTTGTTGTTTAATGTATTTTGGATACTGTTATGAGGAGTCACATCTGAATTTACTGTTCAAGATGCATTTACAATTAGCAAAGACAGCAAATAGGTCCAACTGCTGGGTGTGCTCCAAACCCCCTCCGAGCCAGAGCATCCCGGCAATGGCGGCAGCACATGCTCTTTATGACATCAGGGTGGGCATGAGAAAGTTTAGTCCTTCAGGTAGATCAGCGGAACGCCATCTGTCCATAGAATTTAATCAGACATTCTTAGATGGTAATGTCACCTATGGTCTTGATGTCAGCCCCGAGGCTTGTACTAGACTTAGCAGACCTGTGTGGGTATCCGGTCAATTAGGCCAGTCCGGGATTTGTTTTAATATCAGCTCTGGTTTTGGAGCCAAGTCCCTGGGGAGGACCGAATGCCCATCTGGGATAACCATCCAGATCGACCACAGAATCCCTGACAATAACAACCTACACACCAGACATGATTATGTCTGCTGGGGGGGAGGGTGTGACATTCAGGAGGGTGCAGCAATCCCATTATCCATCCAGTTGTTGCGCAATGCCCGTAACCGTAACCCCAATGACCTTTGTGTCTCATTAACTGGGCCCTATTACTTTTTGTGCGGCCAGGCTGCCTATAGAGTCGTTCCCCCTAATACTAGAGGGTCATGCTCCTTAGTCAGGTTAGTCCCTGCCTCCTACATTGCCGACGGTCACAAGGACCTAGTGGTGCAGAGGAGGGTGAGTGTGGGATGAAGGACCAGGAGAGAGCTATTCTCAGCAGGGGACCGTGCATGGGCATGGTTTCCGGCATGGACCGGATGGGGTATAGAACTTATGAAGCGGCTAAATAATTTTTCCATCGTAATGGACGAGATGTTTAATGAGACAGTCGAAGCGATGAGAGAAATTTATTCTGAACAACGACAGCTGAAGACCCTTATGCTTCAGGAGAAAATGGCTCTCGACTATCTTTTAGCATCAAAGGGGGGTTTCTGTGAGTTCATCGGGGAGGATTGCTGTACCTGGGTGGAAGATACTGGGGACAAGGTTCAGGCCCATCTTGACAAGGTGAAAGAGTTACAGGGACAAGCACGCGCTATTGCAGAGGAGGGTTGGAACCCCTTTAAAGGTTTAGGGGGCTTCGGTGATATGTTGTTTTCTATTGGATCATGGCTTAAAGAAGTTGGAGTGTATGTCCTGATGCTGCTCTGCTTTCTTTTCCTCCTCTATGTGACGGCGAGAATGACCTGCTGTTTGGTGAACCAAGTTGCAAAGAGCCGTGCAGAGGACCATGTGATGATTCCATAAAGAGCCATCGCCTGAAGCATCCGGAACCCTTTACCTCAGGAAGATCAGCACAGGAAGAACCACCACCTTTTTTTATTTTTTTTAACACAAGCTATGGACTGTCCCTAAAAGAACCGACTTCTTCCCTTCTTGGAGACCTTTTTTTGGGCTGTTCTTCTCAAAGAAGACATAACCAGAAACCTTGTTTGATGACATCACCTCCTTGAAGGCCAGTCTGGACCTCATGATCAAAATATAAAGAAGATCAAGAATATTAGGCCGGTTCTTCTTGTTAGTGCATTTGTAGTGTAGCATGTTCCCTTTTCTTTCTGTACCCTTTAGAAGCTTTGGTTGGAGTGATTGTAGCGTTAGGAAGCTGTTGCTGTGACGACATATGGCGAAAAAGGAGGGACTGACGTGGAAATTTTTCTTATTTCGCCATATGGCCGCCACCGATGCGGGATAAGTGTGTTAACGACCGACATTTGCACAGTCGCCCGATCATTCCGATTCCCATCCGATTTGTGTTCATCAGGCATGACTGCAGCATGCCGGGTGTGGCGCCGGTTGGGATTGAGGAATACGGACCACTGAACAAAGGGGTACTTTTACAAGATCAGTACAAGCCATGCTAAGATCACTGTGTCTGTGTATATGTATATTACCGGGGGAAGTGCCTTTTGTCCTGGTGTCTTTTGTTTGCCTAGGGCAGTCTACCTTTCCCCCCCCTCTTCTATGGACATGTGTCTGTGTGCTGGTTCCACCAATTGATTCATAGCATAACATGCTCATTGATTGGATATATTGTAAGACCACCTTTTGTCTTGGTGTATAATAAACCACTGGCCATTGTAGAGGAAGGCAGAATACTGGACCCCAGCTAAGAACGACTGCTGTGACGTTATTTCCGGGGGATTGCGCAACATCACCACACGATACATCAAGGTTTCCGGATCGATTGTCCATTAAGGCAAAAGATCATTTAATTCTACCACAACAACGCCAGTTCAGAGTTTTCCTCCCCAGCATCTTCAGCCAAAGCGGCGTATTTGCTGTTTTGGACAAACTGTGGACCAGCCCCCCTACTCTTCTGACCCCTACTTGCCCTCTTGACTGTCACAAACCTTCCTCCCTCATTAGCCTCCACTGCCCCTTCTCCTCCCCCCACTCCACTAGCCCCTGCCAGTGGTTGCTCTGTGAGCCTCCTTTCCTCCCCCTCGTTCGCCGATGCTCTCAGTGCTGCAAGTTCCCCCCTTAGAGTCTGCAGCTCAGATTCCAAGAGGAAAACCCACCGACATCTCTCACATGTAAATACTGCATGGAACTGCTGCTCCAACACCACAAACATGTGACAAGACACACACTGAGTAATACCAGCAAACCCACTCATATTTACACTGGGTACTTACAGTCTCCAAAATGTAATTCCTCACCAACACCTTTTTGGTTTTAAACGCCTTAAGGTTTTTAACGCTGCTTAACACTTAATTCACTTGCAACACTCGCTAAGCAGCTCCCACACTCGCTTTGCCTTCACAAGTTTAAGGTTTCAACCAGAGCACACAAAGCCTAATCAGAATTTACCTGATTAACCCCTCCCCCTTAATTAGAAGAAAGAGGGGAAAAATGCTATTTGCTACCAGCAGTAAATAAAAACCCTTATTAACTTTTTTTTTTTTTTTAAATGTTCCCCTTAGGCCTCTAAAGCTAAAACACAGAAAGAAAATAAATGCACTTAATGTATCAACTAGTTTACCCCAAAGAGAGAAAAGAAAAAGCTGGGAATTAAAATCCTTAGACTTCGAATATCAAAGTCGAAGGATTTTAGCGCAAATAGTGCAGCCGCCTGTGTTTTTAATATAACTAGTAATAGGCGAATAAATTCGGCTGGCACAAATTTACAGCGAATTTCCACGTATCACCGCCGGCGAATAAATTCGCAAATTTCCCACAAAAATTCACAGGCGAAATTTCACCAGCATCAAATTTTTTGGGACGCACTTGCGAAAGTTGCTAGTGTCGTAATCGGTGCGTCAACACTATTCAGACACCGATTGTATTTAACGCCAGCGTCAGCTTGGACAGGCGTCAATTTCCGATTTTCACTATTTTTTGTCAAAATGACTGATTTTCACAATTTTTCTGTGAAAATTTCAGAATTTCGTGATTTTTTTGTAAAAATGTCAGAATTTCAAATTTGTTTTGAAAATTTCAGTTTTCACAATTTTCCCGCTAATTTTTTGCAGTTTTGCAAATTTTGGAGGAAATTTACAAATTTTTCTATGGATCGAAATGGGAGAAATTCGCCCATCACTAAATATAACAAATAAACTAAAGTTTTAATTTATGAAAAGGGTATTTCTACACCTTAAAGTCAAACTTGACATCCAGTAACAGGAAACGTAAATATCTTTATTGCTCAGTTACACAATACTCCAAGTTACTCATGTAGTTTCATGCAGATTCACCCACAGGCAGAACATTCCACTAGTGGAAACACAACCCAAGACCTTATATAACCTTCCAGTCCCACCAATGCCGCACACCCTTGTGACCTACTCTGGGAGGAATGTTCTTGTCTCTTATTCAGGATCTACTCACTGGCCCTGCAACTGTCACTTCTGCCCTATCTCTTTAGGCCACTATCTCCACACAGCCCTTTAGCAGTAAAGATCTGTGTCTCCAAAGATGCCCCAGTAGCTCCTCATCTTCTTTTCTGCTGATTCACATGCTCTGTGCTGCTGTCACTTACTGAGCTTAGGGAGCCACTCACAATATACAGTACACATAGAATAGAAATGTCACAATATAAGGCTGATTAGTAATTAATACACATAATTACTACATGGCAGCACAGAAACCAGTGCAATTAGCATCAGAATTGAATAATCAGCAAACCTGTAGCATCAGCTTATATTACAGCCTGGGAAGCTCATTTTCTGCTGGATAATTAGTGACGAGCCCTAAGCAGGCCTGGACTGGCAATCTGTGGGTTCTGGCAAATGCCAGAGGGGCTGCTGTATGATTCCATAGAAAGTTACCATATAGTGGGCTGGTAGGAGGCTGTGTGGGCCTCTGTGTACTTGGAATGGCAGGACCTATTTTGACTCCCAGTACAGGCCTGGCCCTAAGCTTAGCTTCTCAACAGCCAATCAGAGCCCACTGAGCATGTGAGTGTCACAGACACTTTCCAAGATGGTGACCCCCTGTGACAAGTTTGAAGTCCTGGATCATTGCTGCTATTGACAAGCTCAAACTTTAGCCTCGTGCAATAAGTTCACTGTATAAAATAGGCCATTTTTAGCCACATTCATTTCTAGGGTTTAGTTCTCCTTTAAATACCCTGTGCCCTTAATACCCCTCTAGTGGCTGGGATCTGAACTACAACTAAACTCAAATTACCTGAACACATTTAACACATTACAACTATTCCCGTAACTTTAATTTTACCCAAACACATATAAAACCAACATTTTCACATTATATTATATTCACACACCATTACACACCAATTACCCAGTCCACCCCCCCTACAATCTTTGTGTTTCTACCGTCCATAGTCTTACTTTATATCTCAACAGCAAGAAAACCTAATTGGCTTTTGACAGAGAGCCCAGAATATTCAGCACCTGCACTGAGGTACAATTGTAACTAATCAGATAAGCAAAGATACAATTGTAACTAATCATATAAGCAAAGATACAATTGTTACTAATAAGATAAGCAGGTCTCTTGTGTGAAATGAGACTCACAGCTTAAAGGGCAAGTTTACCTTCATTAGCAAAACTGTTATAACACATAAAACACCCAGAAATGTGTTCAGACTTCATGACCTGCCAAATGTAACTGCGCGAGGGATATCAGACGCCCACTGATGTGTCCGTTTTGTTAACGTGTTATTGTTAATGCTTTAGGTTGCCAATTAGGACACAAGTGAATGTGTGAGTGAGATCTGATGGACTTGGAGTTAGAGTTCCAGTACTGGAAACCTTGGCAGATGAGCTGACAATCATTGTAGAGGTGATACTGGTAGAACCTGGGGAAAAACAGAATTCTTCGGCTAATTAAACAAACTCAGAGTGGGAGAGATTATGTACAATTCTATATGGACGTCGCAGGCAAATAGACCGGAGACTAGAGATATAGACACAAAGCGAGGATTCGGCTGAAACCAAAAATTGGCTGATTTAAGGCTGAATCCTGAACTTAATGTGGGGCTCAGCGAATTGTAATAGAAAAGCTTAAGATCCTCAACAATTACAAAATGATAGAATTCCTTGTCAGTTGTGCAGAAAGGAGACAGATATGTCATATATATATATATATTATTTCTAGTGCATCTCTACAGCCTCTGTGCCTTTATGGATTACTATTATTTCTTTATTCATTTAGTTGCCTGTCTCTGTATTTTATCCATTTAATTCATATCTCTTAGAGACCCAAACGGATCTGTAAACTCCATTAACAGCTGAATGTCTGGATCATTGATACTAGGGATGCACCGAATCCACTATTTTGGATTCGGCCGAACCCCTGAATCCTTCACGAATACAGAATACCGAACTGAATCCGAATTCTAATTTGCATATGCAAATTAGGGGTGGGAAGGGGAAAACATTTTTTACTTCCTTGTTTTGTGACAATAACTCACGTGATTTCCCTCTCCTCCCCTAATTTGCATATTCAATTTGCATATGCAAATTAGGATTCGGATTCGGCTCGGCTGGACAGAAGGATTCGTCGAATCCGAATCCTGCTGAAAAAGGCCAAATCCTGGCCGAATCCTGAACCGAATCCTGGATTCAGTGCATCCCTAATTGATACATGATGTTTTTTTATAGCCCCGGCCCTGACCCTGCACATTAGGAGGGAGCAAGAAACTCAAAGAAACTGAAATTAAAGAAGCTGCGTCTGGTTATTCATTGAAAATTTTCATTGTGTTTCTTGTAGAGACGAGAGGCTTTAGAAACTTCACTAAAACCAATGTCCACAGAGAAATCAGACGCATCTTATTTGCCTCCTGTAAATGTGCCTCTATATATATTTCTTGTAATTAGTGATGGGCGAATTTATTCACCAGGCGCGAATTCGCAGCGAATTTGCATGATTCACCGTCGGCGAATAAGTTTGCGAAATGTCAAAAACACCGGGGTCAAACACGAGACGCCGGCGCCGTTTCATGGATTTTTTATATTGTATATTACAAGTAGTGATGGGCGAATTTGTGCCGTTTCTCTTCGACGAAAAATCCGCAATTTCCTACGAAATTTGCAAATTTTTCGGCGAAGCGAAACGGCACAAATTCGCCCATTATTCGCCAATATACTTGTAATGTTTGACTCTGTGAATCTGCAAACTACAATCTGACAGTTAGTCGGATGCCCATGGAATACCCACAAAGCACCAGCACTTGCCTGGCATAACCTCGATGTGCAGGTACTTCCTGGACTAGTCTAGTGATACAGGTGGATAAATGGGGAATAAAACTGCAAATACTTTTATGTTCTTTGACCTCACTGTGCCATCATAGGACATTAAAGAGAACGTTCCATTCCTAATTCAGAAAACCGTGCAGGCAGTTTTGACCCAGGCAGCCCTTTTAAAAAACCGCCAACCCTACGTAGGCAGGAGCCAGTTTGGGCAAGTGAGATCTGTTTGTCATCGGCACACACTGACCTGCTAAATCCAGATTTAGGTTAAAATTGATAAAGGGGAGCTTTACCCCAATTAGTTTTGTTGTCTAATTAAATTAATATATATTTCTTGAAACAAACAATAAAAAATATTTCACTGTGAAGTTCTCGGCAATGTTGGGCAATGATATTTCACAAGCAGAAACTATTGAGCAAAACAAACTATAATTATACAGAGAACAAACCTGAATTCCCAGGTGTCTGGGTGGGAACGGGGAGGGAGTGTACAAATGTGTAGGTGTATATACTGTATATAGTGTGAGTGACAGGAGGATGAGACTCACTCACTGAGCATGGCTGAACTATACATCTCTCTGCTGGTGGCTGCTCTCTGTATTGGCACAGGTAGGTCATAATGTCACCCCCCGACCTGTCCCCTTTACCCTCTTACTCCATCCTCATTCCTTCCCTTATTCTCCCGTCTCTTTCTGAGTTCAATCCCAGCGATGTCTGAATGTCACATGGGACAGTTACGGTTTATTTATCATTTTTATTTGTTTAATATATTGATACAATGAAGTAGTCTGATCTCTTATAAACACAATATTCCCACAATGCCTTGCATGCTTCCATAATTCTCTTCATAGGTCCATTTATCACAGAACATGCAAAGCATTGTGGGAATTACACCTTATATGGTCACAGAACAACCCCTCAGAGACTTCTTATATCCTTATCATTTACAGTAGGGGGTACATTATCCCTTATAATACATGAGTGATACTCAGAGTTCCCTGTATAACTCAGCCTGCAGCCTTGTGTCTTTATATGGTCACAGAACCCTTGGTAAATTCTAAAATCCTTATTATTTCATATAATTTATTATCCAGTAGGAAATGGCAATGCTGTATGTTGGAGCTTTCTGGATGACAGATGTAACATATTAAAGCTCCTAGACCTGTAATATGGCTTTATTAATTGTGCATTTCACCATTTTCTGACACAACCACAAATTTTACACCATTATTACTTCAATTATAAAATAACTTCACTGCATGAATTTCCCCCCATAATAATGAATATGATCTTTATAGTACCATTTATTTATATATAACTAACATGTTTATACAGTATTCATCATTCACATCAGTCCATGCACCAGTGGAGCTTACAATCTAAGGTCCCATGCTGTACACATAGCAGTATATTTTGGGGAGAGGGAGGGGACCCAGAGACATGGGGAGAACTTACAGACTGAATGTAATTGGTTGGAATCAAACCCAGGACCTCAGCACAGGAGGGCAGCAATAATAACTGCAGAGCTGCCTCCTATAAATATATAGCTCGTGGAGAAGATTACATGAAATTGGGGTGTAGGTGACTATCTTTAGGGTCCCAACCATTAGGTTTAGAGCCCCTGATTTAAAGGGAAGGTTTGGATGAGAAAGACTGAAGGGAAGGGGCATCTTTGTAGAGACGGGGCAGTTAAGTGTCAGTTTTACCTAATGATATAAGACTCACTGAGCTTTCTATAGATATTAATGTGTGAATATTCTCCTTTATGTTACAGCCGTGCCCCTGAAGTGCTACACGTGTCTGGGTGCCACCAACAGTGCCGACTGTATGAACCCCGCCACCTGCAGTTCAGCCGACACCTCCTGTATGACAGTTGTTGGTTCTACTTGTAAGTGACCAGGGGACAGTTATGAAGTTTGGGCGGCGCTGGGATCAGGAGTGTGTGCGACCAACAAACAATGAACTGATTTTGCAGAAGTGTAAAGAGTCCGGGATTGGACTGGCATCTGTGGGTTGTGGCAAATGGCAGAGGGGCTGCTGTAAGATGCCATAGATACTATTTATTGGGCCAGTGGGGGGCTGTTTGCTGATTGGTTGCTATAGGTAACTAGAAACTTTGCACCTTTTAGTATCATGTCTATAGGAAGTGAAGTGACTTCTATCACTTGTAGGCAAGGACCAGGCAGCTGTAAATCTTTCTTGTGGTTTATTTCAGATAGAGATCTCAGTGCCCTTTTTATACCCTGGTACATCAGTTATCATTATGCCTACAGTTATACACAAAGAAAGTAACAGAGGTAGATAAGTATCTGCAGCAGCACCACCACTCACTGGGCAAAGGCTTGTGTGCTTTCCATTTATTTAGTCTCTTGAATTTGTAAATATGGTTTGGTGGTTGTCACACTTTATATAACCTTTAATTATATCAGCGCTCGCCTGGCTATTATAGATAAACAAGGATTAATATCTGAAAACATAGAATATTTAACAAGAAGGGTTATATAAAAAGACCTCCTTAAATAACTTCCTGGGCCAAACCAAGATGCAAGAAGAAGACACTCGCATAAGATGGAGTTATAGGTGTAGGTGGACTGGCGGGGCACCCGGCAAAGTAGTATTGCCTTGGCCAGAAATACTACTTGGTCTGGCTATGGATAGATGTGGGAGGATAGTGACAGTAGGGCAAGATGGAGACAGTAGGACAAGATGGAGACAGTAGGGCAGGGTGGAGACAGTAGGACAAGATGGAGACAGTAGGGCAGGGTGGAGACAGTAGGGCATGATGGTGACAGTAGGACAAGATGGAGACGGGCAAGATAGAGACAGTAGGGCAAGATAGAGACAGTAGGACAAGATGGAGACAGTAAGACAAGATGGAGACAATAGGGCAAGATAGAGACAGTAGGGCAAGATAGAGACAGTAGGACAAGATGGAGACAGTAGGACAAGATGGAGACAGTAGGGCAAGATAGAGACAGTAGGACAAGATGGAGAAAGTAAGACAAGATGGAGACAGTAAGGCAAGATAGAGACAGTAGGAAGAGATGGAGACAGTAGGGCATGATGGTGACAGTAGGGCAAGATGGAGACAGTAGGACTAGATAGAGACAGTAGGGCAAGATGGAGACAGTATGGCAAGATGGAGACAGTAGGGCAAGATGGAGACAGTATGGCAAGATGGAGACAGTAGGGCAAGATAGAGACAGTAGGAAGAGATGGAGACAGTAGGGCATGATGGTGACAGTAGGGCAAGATGGAGACAGTAGGACTAGATAGAGACAGTAGGGCAAGATGGAGACAGTATGGCAAGATGGAGACAGTAGGGCAAGATGGAGACAGTATGGCAAGATGGAGACAGTAGGGCAAGATGAAGACAGTAGGACAAGATGGAGACAGTAGGACAAGATAGAGACAGTAGGACAAGATGGAGACAGTAGAGCAAGATGAAGACTATAGCATAAAATGGAGTTATAGGTGCAAGTTGATCCATGGAGCACCCGGCCAAGTAGTATTGCCTTGGGCAGCAATACTATTTGGTCCAGCTCTGGATCGATGTGGGAAGATAGAGACAGAGCACAAAATTGATACAGTAGAGTAAGAGTAAAAGCTAACACTGATATCCTTTTTACAGCGGGTTCAACGGCCGTTATTAAATCCTGTGAATCCAGCTGTAGTCCAGGAATTAGCAACGTGGCCGGGATCAGTGCAACAATTTCCTGCTGCAACACTGACCTGTGCAATGGTTCCACTGCAGTAAAATACAGTTTCCCTGCGATGGTCCTGTCCCTCGGGTTCCTTTTGGTTCTGCTGAGAAGCTCCATCTTGTGATGTCCCTGAGCTGCACTATGAGCATCATTGCCCTGTGTATTAATAAACATCATAATAAAACCATGACAGTCTTGTTTCCTGATCAATAAACTGAGCACAACACAATATTTCTAATTTGGGTTTAATTAAGATTGGTGATAGAACCAGAGAGGTCCACAATGGAGGAGAGAATGAAGGAGCGCAGAAGGGGAGATGATATTGGGGGGAATGAAGAGGAGGGGAAGCACAGAAGGAAGGGGGTACAAGAAAGAGAACAGGTAATGTAGAAGTTGAAAGGGGAAGTAAAACAGAAATGAAGAGACACAGAAGACCGTTCCTTTTGCTTGTACTACTCTCTGATCTTTGGGTGGATACACATGGGGGGTTATATGAATATGAGTTGAGTGCACCTTGAATATTCTCCAAAGTCACCTGCACTTATAATAGTGAATGAAGCTCAGGCACAAGCTGTGTCCATATGTATTTCATGAAGGTGCAGAATTTTTCCGTGTCTGCAATTCAGTACAATTACCATTTCCCACCTTTCCATTCATATTGCCCCCTGTACCTCTACCAGCAGCCATCATATCGCCCCATGTACCTGTGCCATCATCTATCATATTGCTCCATTTCTACCTGTGCTAACGACAGTCAATCCCTCAGATTGTCCCCAAGCCCCCAATCTGTACCTGTGCCAGCATAAACCAAAACATCCATCATTGTGTTACCCCCAATCTGTACCTGTGCCAGCATAAGCCAAAACATCCATCATTGTGTTACCCCCAATTTGTACCTGTGCCAGCATAAGCCAAAACATCCTTCATTGTGTTACCCCCAATCTGTACCTGTGCCAGCATAAGCCAAAACATCCATCATTGTGTTACCCCCAATCTGTACCTGTGCCAGCATAAGCCAAAACATCCTTCATTGTGTTACCCCCAATCTGTACCTGTGCCAGCAGCAGCTAAAAAATCCATCATATTGCTCCTTATTTGTACCTGTGCCAGAAGGAGCCAAAAATCCATCATATTGCTCCTTATTTGTACCTGTGCCAGAAGGAGCCAAAAATCCATCATATTGCCCCAAACATCTGTGTACCTGTGCCAGTAGCCTCCATATTGCCCCATATACCTGAGCCAGTAGCAGCCAATCCCTCATATTGCCCCAATCTGTACCTGTGCCAGCCGCAGCAAGAAAGTATCTACTTGTGCCAGCAGGAGCCAGAAATCCTCATATTGGCTCTAATCATCTGTTTAGCTATACAAGCAGCACCCAAGATATTGCCCACAAAGAGGTTGGAACAGGCGGTTTATAAGATTGAAAAACTATTATAGGCAAACTATAATAAGTAAAAAAAAAAGAAAAGAAATTCCCCTTAAAAATGCGCCCCCATGGTTGCAACCTAGGTGGCCAACTTTTGGCCAGCTCTCGATCGGGGAAGCCCGTCGTGGGGCCCTATACACGGGTCAATAAGTTGCTGACACAGTCTGTCTGCAGCTTTTATTGGCCCGTGTATGGCCAACTTAATGGTGTTATCTGTTATCCATTAGTTAACCTGTGCCATATAGCCATTTTTCAATTTCCTCCATTGCTCCACAGCAGCTTGTTTATATAAACTATAGTAGTACTTATCTGTTATCTACTGTGTATCCTGTGCTTGAATGGCTGCCCCCATGGCTACACAGCAGCTTGTTTATATAAACTATAGTAGTACTTATCTGTTATCTACTGTGTATCCTGTGCTTGAATGGCTGCCCCCATGGCTACACAGCAGCTTGTTTATATAAACTATAGTAGTACTTATCTGTTATCTACTGTGTATCCTGTGCTCGAATGGCTGCCCCCATGGCTCCACAGCAGCTTGTTTATATAAACTATAGTAGTACTTATCTGTTATCTACTGTGTATCCTGTGCTTGAATGGCTGCCCCCATGGCTACACAGCAGCTAGTTTATATAAACTATAGTAATACTTATCTGTTATCTACTGTGTATCCTGTGCTTGAATGGCTGCCCCCATGGCTACACAGCAGCTTGTTTATATAAACTATAGTAGTACTTATCTGTTATCTACTGTGTATCCTGTGCTTGAATGGCTGCCCCCATGGCTACACAGTAGCTTGTTTATATAAACTATAGTAGTACTTATCTGTTATCTACTGTGTATCCTGTGCTTGAATGGCTGCCCCCATGGCTACACAGCAGCTTGTTTATATAAACTATAGTAGTACTTATCTGTTATCTACTGTGTATCCTGTGCTTGAATGGCTGCCCCCATGGCTACACAGCAGCTTGTTTATATAAACTATAGTAGTACTTATCTGTTATCTACTGTGTATCCTGTGCTCGAATGGCTGCCCCCATGGCTCCACAGCAGCTTGTTTATATAAACTATAGTAGTACTTATCTGTTATCTACTGTGTATCCTGTGCTTGAATGGCTGCCCCCATGGCTACACAGCAGCTAGTTTATATAAACTATAGTAATACTTATCTGTTATCTACTGTGTATCCTGTGCTTGAATGGCTGCCCCCATGGCTACACAGCAGCTTGTTTATATAAACTATAGTAGTACTTATCTGTTATCTACTGTGTATCCTGTGCTTGAATGGCTGCCCCCATGGCTACACAGTAGCTTGTTTATATAAACTATAGTAGTACTTATCTGTTATCTACTGTGTATCCTGTGCTTGAATGGCTGCCCCCATGGCTACACAGCAGCTTGTTTATATAAACTATAGTAGTACTTATCTGTTATCTACTGTGTATCCTGTGCTCGAATGGCTGCCCCCATGGCTCCACAGCAGCTTGTTTATATAAACTATAGTAGTACTTATCTGTTATCTACTGTGTATCCTGTGCTTGAATGGCTGCCCCCATGGCTACACAGCAGCTTGTTTATATAAACTATAGTAGTACTTATCTGTTATCTACTGTGTATCCTGTGCTTGAATGGCTGCCCCCATGGCTACACAGCAGCTTGTTTATATAAACTATAGTAGTACTTATCTGTTATCTACTGTGTATCCTGTGCTTGAATGGCTGCCCCCATGGCTACACAGCAGCTTGTTTATATAAACTATAGTAGTACTTATCTGTTATCTACTGTGTATCCTGTGCTTGAATGGCTGCCCCCATGGCTACACAGCAGCTTGTTTATATAAACTATAGTAGTACTTATCTGTTATCTACTGTGTATCCTGTGCTCGAATGGCTGCCCCCATGGCTACACAGCAGCTTGTTTATATAAACTATAGTAGTACTTATCTGTTATCTACTGTGTATCCTGTGCTTGAATGGCTGCCCCCATGGCTCCACAGCAGCTTGTTTATATAAACTATAGTAGTACTTATCTGTTATCTACTGTGTATCCTGTGCTTGAATGGCTGCCCCCATGGCTACACAGCAGCTTGTTTATATAAACTATAGTAGTACTTATCTGTTATCTACTGTGTATCCTGTGCTCAAATGGCTGCCCCCATGGCTACACAGCAGCTTGTTTATATAAACTATAGTAGTACTTATCTGTTATCTACTGTGTATCCTGTGCTCGAATGGCTGCCCCCATGGCTACACAGCAGCTTGTTTATATAAACTATAGTAGTACTTATCTGTTATCTACTGTGTATCCTGTGCTCGAATGGCTGCCCCCATGGCTACACAGCAGCTTGTTTATATAAAGTATAGTAGTACTTATCTGTTATCTACTGTGTATCCTGTGCTTGAATGGCTGCCCCCATGGCTACACAGCAGCTTGTTTATATAAACTATAGTAGTACTTATCTGTTATCTACTGTGTATCCTGTGCTTGAATGGCTGCCCCCATGGCTACACAGCAGCTTGTTTATATAAACTATAGTAGTACTTATCTGTTATCTACTGTGTATCCTGTGCTTGAATGGCTGCCCCCATGGCTCCACAGCAGCTTGTTTATATAAACTATAGTAGTACTTATCTGTTATCTACTGTGTATCCTGTGCTTGAATGGCTGCCCCCATGGCTACACAGCAGCTTGTTTATATAAACTATAGTAGTACTTATCTGTTATCTACTGTGTATCCTGTGCTTGAATGGCTGCCCCCATGGCTCCACAGCAGCTTGTTTATATAAACTATAGTAGTACTTATCTGTTATCTACTGTGTATCCTGTGCTTGAATGGCTGCCCCCATGGCTACACAGCAGCTTGTTTATATAAACTATAGTAGTGTTTCTGAAGCAAACACATCAGTTTTACCAGTGCAGGGCAACAGTACATGATATTTTCATTACTTTAAAACACTTTCCTTTTTTGGTGTTACTGTTCCTTTAAAGGCAGAAGCAAGAGCCGAGACCAGGGGGCCGAGCATTGGTTCTGGATTTAGGCTGCCGAACGTGACACATACCATGTAAAAAGTTGTGTTTTGGTAATTGGGCTGGATATTGTGTGTGGGGGGGTGATTTCAATGTAGGTGGCGCTAACATTTTTGGTGCTGGACAATTAAAAAGGGAAAGTCACTAGTTATGCCTATTTGTTGAAGGGGTAGTTTACCTTTAATTTAGTTACGTAAGTTTTAGCATGTTATAGAAGGTCCTTTTCTTAGCAACGTTTCAGTTAGTTTTCACTTTTTATTATTTTTTTAGTTTCTGAATTATTTGTTCTCTTCTTTTGCCTCTTTCCAGATTTTAGATGGGGGTCACTGACCCTGGCAGCCAAACTAACTATCGCTCTTTGAGGCTACAATTTTGCTGTTAATCTCAAACTGGAAAGATGCTGAACAAAAAGTTCAGAACCCGAAAAAAACAGACCAATTGCAAATTGTCTTAGAAAGCTACTGAGTTCATTTAAAGGTATACTACCCCTTTAAAGATGAAGGAAAGGATAAAAGTAAGTAAGCTTTATCAGAAAGGTCTATATAAATACACCAGTAACCCCTCAAAGTAATGCTGCTCTGAGTCCTCTGTCAAAAGAAACAGCACATTTCTTTCCTTCTATTGTGTACTCATGGGCTTCTGTATCAGACTTCCTGTTTTCAGCTTAAACCTCCAGGGCTAGGGCTTGAGCATGCTCAGTTTGCTCCTCTCCCCCTCCCTGCTGTAATCTGAGCCCAGAGCTATGAGTGAGTAGGGAGAGACTCAGGCAGGAAGTGAGGTCACACCAAGCTAATATGGCAGCTGCTATCCTAAACAAACAGAGAGATCTTCTAGAGCTGTTTAATCAGATATGGTAAAGCATTATGCGGAATAAATATAATGGTATAGCTGCATTATTGTGGCTTATCTTTTGGCAATAAACTGCTTCGGCAGCTTTCCTTCTCCTTTAAGTACCCCCAATCATAATCATTTATTTACCTGTTCAGACGTTTAGTGTTTACATGTGGGAATAAGGATTACAACATAAGGTTTAGCAAACTTTATCCTACAACAGAAAAATTACAACAAATTAAAAAAAATGAACAGGGACGTTGGTCGAATCATTTCTGAAAGAGGCAACAGAAACCACAAGAAGTGAAGAAATTCCACACCATGAACTCGATATAATTCTGGCAACTTTCACACTATCTGTTCTCAGAAAAGATTTTACATGAATATGACTCACATACACTGCGTTTTATGCAGAGATTTAAAAGATTAAAAGAAAACACACAAATGACTTCCCTACATCAAAAGAGTTCTGCAAACAAAGAAATAAAAGGAAATCAAACGAACAAAGCAGATGTTTTAACAGATAAAGATATTACTTTAATTTGTATGATTGCGGCACTTAGATAACCCAACTAGCCGAGTCAACTTCAGCCGACAATTTGCACTTCAGACTAGGGATGCACCGAATCCAATATTTTGGATTCGGCAGAATCCCCGAATCCTTCACAAAAGATTCGGCCTAATACCGAACCAAATCTGAATCCTAATTTGCATATGCAAATTAGGGGTGGGAAGGGGAAAACTTTTTTTACTTCCTTGTTTTGTGACAAAAAGTCGTGCGATTTCCCTCCCCGCCCCTAATTTGCATATGTAAATTAGGATTCGGATTCGGTTCGGCCTGGCAGATGGATTTGGCTGAATCAGAATCCTGCTGAAAAAGGCCGAATCCTGGCTGAATCCCAAACCGAATATTGGATTCTGGGCATCCCTACTTCAAACACAAGAACAATATCACTTACAATGGGATGACTAGTGATGGATGAATTTGCGCCGTTTCGTTTCGCCAAAAAATTTGCGAATTTCCCGAGAAATTTGCGAATTGGTGAAAAAATCGTGATTTTTTTGACACGGGCGTTTTGCGAATTTCTTCGCCAGTGGTGAATCACGCAATTTCGCCGCAAAATTCGCCCATCACTAGGGATGACATAAGACTTAGAATTCCTTGAATACAACGGGCACCAAACAAAAATAAGAATGGGAGAAAATAAAAAAAATATATTCCTCCAGTAATATCACAAATTTACAGCACATGAGAAAATCCACAAAGTGACCCAATAGCTACAAATAAAAAGTACAGAGATAACTGCCCAGAAACAAGGAAAGTACCCAGCTCCCCTTACTCCCCTGCACCAAATATTCATTTCAAACCAGACTGCCGAGGGGGTTTAGAAGAATAAAGATAGGAGTATGTTATCAATGTAACTAAAGGAACCTTAAAGGGATACTGTCATGGGAAAAAACATTTTTTCAAAATGAATCAGTTAATAGTGCTGCTCCAGCAGAATTCTGCACTGAAATCCATTTCTCAAAAGAGCAAACAGATTTTTTTATATTTCATTTTAAAATCTGACATGGGGCTAGACATATTGTCAATTTCCCAGCTGCCCCTGGTCATGTGACTTGTGGCTGCACTTTAGGAGAGAAATGCTTTCTGGCAGGCTGCTGTTTTTCCTTCTCAATGTAACTGAATGTGTCTCAGCGGGACATGGGTTTTTACTATTGAGTGTTGTTCTTAGATCTACCAGGCAGCTGTTATCTTGTGTTAGGGAGCTGTTATCTGGTTACCTTCCCATTGTTCTTTTGTTTGGCTGCTGGGGGGGAAGGGAGGGGGGGTGATATCACTCCAACTTGCAGTACAGCAGTAAAGAGTGACTGAAGTTTATCAGAGCACAAGTCACATGACTGGGGCAGCTGGGAAACTGACAATATGTCTAGCCCCATGTCAGATTTCAAAATTGAATATATAAAAATCTGTTTGCTCTTTTGAGAAATGGATTTCAGTGCAGAATTCTGCTGGAGCAGCACTATTAACTGAATCATTTTGAAAAAAAAAAAATTTTCCCCTGACAGTATCCCTATAAATAGATTATAAAATAATTAGAAACCCTTCCAGAAAAAGCACCACCCAGACTGGAGGGACAGATTACTATCTAATATCTCTATTGACTGGAGCCTTTTGTAGAACTTTACCGACCCCTTGTGAGACATTGGGCCACATTCAATTCAGTGAGAAAAAAGGTTTATCACGTGAAAACTCATGGAGAGGATAAAACTAGAGATGCAATTCAGAAAATCATATCACACTGATTATCAAGTGAAAACTCTATTGAAGTCTATGGGAAAAAACTGAATTTGGAGACAAGTTATTTCTCCTCGAATTGAATCTCCTCTATGAGTTTTCATGTGATAAACCAGGAGATCATTTGTTCTCACTGAATTGAATCTGGCACTTTGTTTGCTGAATATCTAGCAGAGGAAGGTAGAGTCCTGCAGCGGGTCGGGTACCCGCAAAAACCTGCAGTACCATGCGGGTTTTTCATTGAAGTTCAAGGTGCGGGTATACCCGCGGGTCGGCGGTTCGGCGGGTTTGCGGGTCGGGCCGCGGGTCTTCTCAATATCAATATTTGCTCCTTTTTTCTGGCCACGTCCACTTCCGATGATGTCATTTCCGGTACACAATGACAGCACTTCCGGTTTTACTCTCTTTTTTTCTGATCACGTCTACTTCCGATGATGTCACTTCCGGTTTATAATGACAGCACTTCCTGATTCTTGATGGTCAGCGGGTCGCGGGTCCGGGTTGCACAGAAGGTACTTGCGGGTCGGGTTGCGGGTCCAAGCGGGTAAGAATGCGGGTTGCGGATTGCAGGTTGAGGGTACGGGTCGGTTTGGGTCCCAAAAAATGGACCCGCGCAGGACTCTAGAGGAAGGTACTAATTCATGTAAAATATCTAATATGTCCCAAGTAGTGATGGGCGAATTTATTGGGCAGGCGTGAATTCGCGGCGAATTTGCGTGATTCACCGCCAGCGAATAAATTCACAAAACAACCGCTAAAATTCACGGCAAAAATTTGCCAGCGGCAAAAAATTTTTTTTCGAAAAAACGGATGCCGCGAGAAATTCGCGAATTTTTTGGCGAAGCAAAATGACGCAAATTCACCCATCACTAGTCCCAAGAGGTGACCTTGTGGTTCTCAGCTTGCCTCATGGCAGGAGCAGCCCAGCCCCCCAGCATGATCCATACCCACAGCATTCCTGCTTGGAATATACATATAAATGTATTTATTGACAGTATATAATAATAGGTAAGACATTCTCATCCAACACTACTGGTAAAATCTTTATGATCAAACAGTATATTAATTGTAACAGCCTTATTTTACTGCAAGAGGTGATAAACAGTTTGTTTAGGGAAAGATACCAAAAAGGGCTGCACTCCGATATAAACGGCAGGTTTTATTGCGTGTCCTGCAGATATCAATGGCCTGACGCGTTTTGGGAATCAATCCTTCAGTCATAGGCTTTTTTAGGGGACTGAAAACCCATCTACTTGAATGCAATTAGATAAAATAGGAACGTGTCAAATTTCACCAACATCTAGGGGCCGATTCACTAAGGGTCGAATATCGAGGGTTAATTAACCCTCGATATTCGACTAGGAATTAAAATCCTTCAACTTCAAATATCGAAGTCGAAGGATTTAGCGCAGATAGTTCGATCGAACGATCGAAGGATAATTCCTTCGGTCGAACGATAAAATCCTTCGAATCGAACGATTCGAAGGATTTTAATCCAACGATCGAAGGAATATCCTTCGATCAAAAAAAGTTAGCCAAGCCTATGGGGACCTTCCCCATAGACTAACATTGACTTCGGTAGCTTTTAGATGGCGAACTAGGGGGTCGAAGTTTTTTTTAAAGAGACAGTACTTCGACTATCGAATGGTCGAATAGTCGAACGATTTTTACTTCGAATCCTTCGATTCAAAGTCGTAGTCGATGGTCGAAGTTGCCCAAAAAACTTTCGAAGTTTTTTACTTACGAATCCTTCACTCGAAGTTAGTGAATCGGCCCCCTAAACTCGTGTTTCGCAAATTTTTTGCCCAAGCGAAATGGGACAAATTCGCCCATCACTTGTCAGAATCAGAAAATGTGGCATCTTAGACCTGGAGAGGTTGTACATACAGTAAGTCAATGGGAGAGGTCCCCATCCTATTTGGACATTTCTGTGGTCTGCGCTGGAATTAGCCTGAAAATGTCTGGCCAGAAATCTGAATAATGGGTGCTTTTCGGGGAAAAACCCCCCAAAAAATTGAGGGATTCAAGAAAAAATTTGGGCGATTCAGATTCTTGTTCGATTTTTTTTCGTGTTTGTCCCCGGGGTTTTTTAAATAATAAATAAAGTCCAATAGTGGATTCTAGTTTGGATGGACTTTTGTTAAATAATTCAGAAAAATTTAAATTTGGAGAAATAAGACCCTAACTGTTGAATATTGGGAAGGAATTGTTTTGCTGATTATTCAGCTTAAGAAACAGGATACACAAGAAAAAGAAACTAAAAATCTAAAATTCTTCCGCTAACCCCAATTATAACCCTAACGCATATTGTGCTAATAAATAAATAATTGCTATATAAATGTAGATTAGTCTATAGAAAAGAAATATCTGAGGCCGCTGGAAGAAGTTTAATAAATAGTGAATAAAGTACCCCCTCTTGTAAAATATAAGGATATTATAAGTTACAGAGGAGTTTCATGACCATATAAAAGTACGAGGCCGAAGGCTGAGTGTTATTATACAGGTCATGGAACTCCGAGGTAACTTCTAATATCCTCATATTTTACAACTGGGGGTACTTTATTTATTATAATACACAAATTTCAGTGAGTCATGTGACAGAAATGACATCACTACTCACCGTTTATAACTGATGACATCACAACTCACCGTTTATAAGGATATAATTTACAGGATATTCATGGCTTTTGTGTATTATTATTGTATTAACTCAAGGTCCATTTTTTATATTAAAATGTGAAAAATCAAACTGGTTATACGGCATCTCAGCAAAACGTATGTTTATTGTAATTATTGTTGTTTGTTAATTCCATTGCTTATTTTTGGTGAGGGTGAGGCCTGAAAATTCAAGTTTTGGTTAAGTAAAAACCAGGTGTTCTGCAAGTCACTCCTATTGGCTGCCAGTCCACATATGGGGCTACCAATAGCCAATCACAGTCCTTATTTTGAATGCTTGTGTTGCTCCCCAATAATTTTTGCATTTGAAAGTGGCTCACTGGTAATAAAATGTTGGGGACCCCTAATGTAGAGAGGGATATTCTGAGACAATTTGCAATTGGTTTTCATTTATTATTTTTTAATTGAGTTATTTAGCTTTTTATTCAGCAGCTCTCCAGTTTGTAGTTTCAGCCATCTTGTTGCTAGGGTCCAAATTCCCCTAGCAACCATTTACTGCTGTGAATAAGAGATTGGAATGTGAATAGGAGAGGCCTGAATAGAAAGAGGAGTCATAAAATGTAGTGATAACAATATATTTGTAGCCTTACAGAGTATTTGCTTTTTTTAGATGGGGTCAGTGACCCCCCATTTGAAAGCTGGAAAGAGTCAGAAATAGATGGGAAATAATTCAAAAAACCTCTAAAAATTCAATAATGATCAATTGAAAAGTTGCTTAGAATCGGCCCTTCTATAACAGACCTAAAGTTAACTTAAAGCTGAACCACCGCTTTATCACTGACCAATATTTGTCCGAAATAAATCCCACTTGTATGATTTGAATAAGTACAAATGGATGTGATGGCAGGAGGGTGTTAATTGCAATTATCAAGTAATTAGAGTCTGTATTTAAACAATTAACGTCCTCTGAGCCTTCAAAACTCCCCAACCAGAATGTGTCGCTTTACAGCTTCATAATAAAAAGTGCTGCAGTGAAGAGTAGAATCAGCAGCAGCTCTGGGCAATAATAGAGAAATCCTGCTGCGAGATCAGTGTTACATCAGGGGAATCTATTGTCTGTGTATTACACGTATGGCTTAATGGGATATTTCATCTATTTCAATTCACTGCTTGTATATAGGAGAGTGACCCTTCTGTATTATAGATTAAACAGGTGATGAATTACCTATAGCATGAGGATCTGTGTGTGTGTTATTGTGTCTGTGTCTCTGTCTGTCTGTGTCACATAGTCACATAGTAAGTAAGGTTGAAAAAAGACACATGTCCATCGAGTTCAACCTTTTTTTTTTTCTTTTATTAACTACCTATCTGCCAGTTGATCCAGAGGAAGGCAAAAAACCCATCTGAAGCCTCTCCAATTTGCCTCAGAGGGGGAAAAATTCCTTCCTCAATCAACTTGGACTATGAGCTATTTCCCATAACCCTGTATTCCCTTACTTGCTAAAAAGCCATCCAACCCCTTCTTATACCTATCTAATGTATCAGCCTGTACCCCTGATTCACTTCCCAGCTCTCCCTGTAACACCCCTTTCCCTCCTCTAATCTCATTGGCTCCCTCCTGTCTGCTGGGAGGAGCTACTGGTGAATAAAGCATCCGACCCTTCCTTGTACCTATCTAATGTATCAGCCTGTACCACTGATTCACTTCCCAGCTCTCCCTGTAACACCCCTTTCCCTCCTCTAATCTCATTGGCTCCCTCCTGTCTGCTGGGAGGAGTTACTGGTGAATAAAGCATCCGACCCTTCCTTGTACCTATCTAATGTATCAGCCTGTACCCCTGATTCACTTCCCAGCTCTCCCTGTAACACCCCTTTCCCTCCTCTAATCTCATTGGCTCCCTCCTGTCTGCTGGGAGGAGCTACTGGTGAATAAAGCATCCGACCCTTCCTTGTACCTATCTAATGTATCAGCCTGTACCACTGATTCACTTCCCAGCTCTCCCTGTATCACCCCTTTCCCTCCTCTAATCTCATTGGCTCCCTCCTGTCTGCTGGGAGGAGCTACTGGTGAATAAAGCATCCGACCCTTCCTTGTACCTATCTAATGTATCAGCCTGTACCCCTGATTCACTTCCCAGCTCTCCCTGTAACACCCCTTTCCCTCCTCTAATCTCATTGGCTCCCTCCTGTCTGCTGGGAGGAGCTACTGGTGAATAAAGCATCCGACCCTTCCTTGTACCTATTTAATGTATCAGCCTGTACCACTGATTCACTTCCCAGCTCTCCCTGTAACACCCCTTTCCCTCCTCTAATCTCATTGGCTCCCTCCTGTCTGCTGGGAGGAGCTACTGGTGAATAAAGCATCCGACCCTTCCTTGTACCTATCTAATGTATCAGCCTGTACCACTGATTCACTTCCCAGCTCTCCCTGTATCACCCCTTTCCCTCCTCTAATCTCATTGGCTCCCTCCTGTCTGCTGGGAGGAGCTACTGGTGAATAAAGCATCCGACCCTTCCTTGTACCTATCTAATGTATCAGCCTGTACCACTGATTCACTTCCCAGCTCTCCCTGTATCACCCCTTTCCCTCCTCTAATCTCATTGGCTCCCTCCTGTCTGCTGGGAGGAGCTACTGGTGAATAAAGCATCCGACCCTTCCTTGTACCTATCTAATGTATCAGCCTGTACCCCTGATTCACTTCCCAGCTCTCCCTGTAACACCCCTTTCCCTCCTCTAATCTCATTGGCTCCCTCCTGTCTGCTGGGAGGAGCTACTGGTGAATAAAGCATCCGACCCTTCCTTATACCTATCTAATGTATCAGCCTGTACCCCTGATTCACTTCCCAGCTCTCCCTGTAACACCCCTTTCCCTCCTCTAATCTCATTGGCTCCCTCCTGTCTGCTGGGAGGAGCTACTGGTGAACAAGGCATCCGACCCTTCCTTGTACCTATTTAATGTATCAGCCTGTACCACTGATTCACTTCCCAGCTCTCCCTGTAACACCCCTTTCCCTCCTCTAATCTCATTGGCTCCCTCCTGTCTGCTGGGAGGAGCTACTGGTGAATAAAGCATCCGACCCTTCCTTGTACCTATCTAATGTATCAGCCTGTACCCCTGATTCACTTCCCAGCTCCCCCTGTAACACCCCTTTCCCTCCTCTAATCTCATTGGCTCCCTCCTGTCTGCTGGGAGGAGCTACTGGTGAATAAAGCATCCGACCCTTCCTTGTACCTATCTAATGTATCAGCCTGTACCACTGATTCAGGGAGACAATTCCACATCTTCACAGCTCTCACTGTAACAAACCCCTTCCCAATATTTAGGCGGAACCTCTTTTCTTCTAATCGGAATGGGTGACTTTGTGTCAGCTGGAAAGACCTTCTGGTAAATAAATCATTAGAGAGATTATTATATGATCCCCTTATATATTTATACATAGTAATCATATCTCCCCTTAAGCGCCTCTTCTCCAGCGTGAACATCCCCAATTTGGCCAGTCTTTCCTCATAGCTAAGATTTTCCCTTTACCAGCTTAGTTGCCCTTCTCTGTCCCCTCTCTAATACAATAATGTCCTGTTTGAGTGATGGAGACCAAAACTGTAGGGCATATTCTAGATGGGGCCTTACCAGTGCTCTATACAGTGGGACCCCCTCCTCCCGTGACTCTCTGCCCCATTTAATACAAGTCAAGACCTTATTTGCCCTTGATGCTGCTGACTGGCATTGCTTGCTACAGACAAGTTTATTATCTACAAGGACTCCAAGCTCCGTCTCCATTATGGATTTGCCTAGTGCAGTCCCATTAAGGGTATAAGTGGATATTGTTACATCCCAGGTGCAGGACTTTACATTTATCAACATTGAATCTCATTTGCCACTTAGCTGCCCAGATTGCCAGTTAGTCAAGATCCTGTTGCAAGTGCCACATCCTGGATGGAATTAATTGGGCTGATAATTTTGTCTCATCTGCAAACACTGATACATTACTTACAATCCCCCCCCCTAAGTCATTAATGAACAAGTTAAATAAAAGTGGACCCAATACTGAGCCCTGAGGGACCCCACTAAGAACCTTACTCCAAGTAGAGAATGTCCCATTAACAACCCCCCTCTGTACCCGATCCTGTAGCCAGTTTCCTATCCATGTGCAAACGACTTCATTAAGCCCAACAGACCTTAGTTTAGAAAGCAGTCGTTTGTGGGGCACAGTATCAAACACTTTGGCAAAATCCAAATAGATCTACTGTCCCCCACTGTCCAGAATCTTACTTACCTCATCATAAAATGCAATCAAATTAGTCTGACATGACCTATCCTTCATAAAGCCATGCTGATTGCTGCTCATAATGCCATTCACTAGGACACAATTTTGAATGTGATCCCTTAACAAGCCTTCAAATAATTTGCCCACCACAGATGTCAAGCTTACTGGCCTATAATTGCCAGGCTGAGATCGTAATCCCTTTTTAAATATTGGAATAACATCATCTTTTCTCCAATCCATAGGCACCATACCAGATGACAGTGAATCTGAGAAAATCAGAAATAAGGGCTGGTCTAAAACTGAACTAAGCTCTCTTAGAACCCGGGGGTGTATGCCATCAGGCCCTGGAGCCTTGTTTACATTAATTTGTATTAAAGCTTTTTGAATCATATCCTGAGTCAGCCACTGACTAGATTGAGCTGAGCCATTAGTGCAGCTATAAAGTGAGCCTGGGAACTCACACTCCTCTATTGTATACACTGAAGAAAAGAACTGATTTAACACATTTGCCTTATCTGTATCTGTTACAACCATACTGGTACCATTATTTAATGGAGCAACACTCTCAACCTGCATCTTTTTACTATTAATATATTTAAAAAACTTTTTAGGGTTAGTTTTCACCTCCACCGCAATTAACTCTTCATTTCTTTTCTTAGCCTTCCGGATTGCTGATTTACAACATTTATTAGTGTTTATATTCATTAAATGCAGCTTCTGTCCCTACAGATTTGTAGTTTTTAAATGCCTTTCTCTTCTTTCCCATTAACTTCTTTACTTCTGTATTAAGCCACACAGGATGATTCTTAGAGCTTCTACGTTTAGTCCTTAAGGGAATAAATTGAGAACAGTAATGATTTAATATCATTTTAAAGGACAACCATTTCTGTTCTGTGTTTTTAGCTGAAAACCTAATGCCCCAATCAATACTCTGTAGGGCAGCCCTCAAGGCATTAAAATTAGCTTTTCCAAAATTCCTGGTTTGTGTTGCCCCAGTATATATTAGTTTTTTGCACCAGACATTAAATGATATAACATTATGGTCACTATTACCCAGGGGCTCAATGACTTGCACATTTGCTATAAGTTCAGGCTCATTAGAGATCACTAGATCCACAATAGCATTTTTTCTGGTTGGCTCCTCAACAACCTGTGCCATAAAATTGTCATGTAACAGTTTATAAACTTGTTCCCATTAACTGATCTGGCAGTACTGTTGCTTCAGTCAATATCTGGCTAATTAAATGTTAATGTTAATAACTTCTTCTAGTCATATAAAAGTATTCTACTTACTCAACAATTACTTATGTGTAACTTCTCATGTTTATATTTGTGTATATGTGTGTATGCTAAATGTTTAAAAAAAATAAAAAATCAGACAGCCTATATATAAATGATATGATAAATGTTATACGTTTACCAAATATTTATTATTGTATTTTCAATAACATTTATACCGTGGTTATACACCCCAGTCATCATCCTGTTTTAATATAAACTATTTCTTTATGTGTGTACTCATATCTTCTATATTCTTGTTTCTTTGTAGATAACACCACCTTTACTTCATTTCATATCGATAGACGAGCGACAATATATATTATATTATCTGTAAATTTGAATACGACATCTCTCCGACACATTTCCATGTGGATGAAGGACCTGTAAAACATTTACATTTATATGAAAAGGTGCAGATTTCATTTCCAATGTCAGACAAAAGCAACACAAGATTAGACATTACGGAAATTGTAATAATAAGGGATTGGAATAGTCACTTGAATGCCTTAAATTGTCATAAACAACATGTGGGAGGGACTACACGTCCCTTCGAAAATGAAATACGAGAACATATTTACTCGGTTGATAAGGAAGGTTCCAATTCCCCTATAGGGAGACGATTGAAAAGCTGTCGCTGGAGAGGCTCAAAGGATTTAAATGTCCAAATAAGAGAAAAAGTGAACATCCCAATTCCCTGAGAAATCTGAATTCTGGATATTTCAGTTAAATACACGTTATATTTCTTATATTATCTGATGTGTAACGTAGAATACGAATTTTTCATTGCATGAGCCAGAGGATATTTGACACATATAAATGTTGTGTTATTTATTAATTGCGTCATTGTCTGTACATACTTTTATGTATTTTATTTTACCTTTTCCCGCTGTTACTCATTTTGTACGTTTTTAATACTTTAATATGTATTTCATATTGTGTTCTACTCCGCACATTGTCTTTATACAATTGGCCAGTAGATGGCGCTGTCACTAAGGGGCCGATTCACAAAGGGTCGAATATGAAGGGTTAATTAACCCTCGATATTCGACTGGGAATTAAAATCCTTCGACTTCGAATATCAAAGTTGAAGGATTTTAGCGCAAATAGAATTTTTCCTTCGATTGAAGGATTTTAATCCAACGATCGAAGGATTATCCTTCGACCAAAAAAACTTTGGAAAGCCTATGGTGACCTTCCCCATAGGCTAACATTGACTTCGGTAGCTTTTAGGTGGCGAACTAGGGGGTCGAAGTTTTTTCTTAAAGAGACAGTACTTCGACTATCGAATGGTCGATTAGTCTAACGATTTTTAGTTCGGATAGTTCGATTCGAAGTCGTAGTCTAAGGTCAAATTAGCCTATTCGATGGTTGAAGTAGCCCAAAAAACACTTCGAAATTCGAAGTTTTTTTACTTCGAATCCTTCACTTGAAGTTAGTGAATCGGCCCCTAAGTGTATAAATGAATGTATTGATGGCGTCTCGTTTAGCCTATGATTACAGGGTGCTCCCGAAACGCGTTGGGTGTCCATTCCACTGCAGCCTGTGTTTTTTTAATATAACTAGTAATAGGCGAATACATTCGGCTGGCACAAATTTACAGCAAATTTCCACGTATCACTGCCGGTGAATAAATTCGTGAATTTCCCACAAAAATTCACAGGCAAAATTTCACCAGCATCAAATTTTTTGGGACGCACTAGCGAAAGTTGCTAGCGTCATAATCGGTGCGTCAACACTATTCAGACACCCATTGTATTAAACGCCAGGACACAGGCGTCAATTTCCGATTTTCACAATTTTTTGGTGAAAATGTCTGATTTTCACGATTTTTCTGTGAAAATGTCAGAATTTCGTGATTTTTTCGTAAAAATGTCAGAATTTCTAATTTTTTTGTGAAACTTTCAGATTTCACAATTTTAACGCAAATTTTTTGCAGTTTTGCAAATTTTTGAGGAAATTTACAAATTTTTCTATGGATCGAAATGGGAGAAATTCGCCCATCACTAAATATAACAAATAAACGAAAGTTTTAATTTATGAAAAGGGTGTTTTCTACACCTTAAAGTCACACTTGACATCCATTAAAAGGAAACCTAAATATCTTTATTGCTCAGTTACACAATACTCCAAGTTACTCATGTAGTTTCATGCAGATTCACCCACAGGCAGAACATTCCACTAGTGGAAACACAACCCAAGACCTTATATAACCTTCCAGTCCTACCAATGCCGCACACCCTTGTGACCTACTCTGGGAGGAATGTTCTTGTCTCTTATTCAGGATCTACTCACTGGCCCTGCAACTGTCACTTCTGCCCTATCTCTGGCTTAGCCATGGACTTTAGGCCACTATCTCCACACAGCCCTTTAGCAGTAAAGATCTGTGTCTCCAAAGATGCCCCAGTAGCTCCCCATCTTCTTTTCTGCTGATTCACTGATTCACATGCTCTGTGCTGCTGTCACTTACTGAGCTTAGGGACCCACTCACAATATACAGTACACATAGAATAGAAATGTCACAATATAAGGCTGATTAGTAATTAATACACATAATTACTACATGGCAGCACAGAAACCAGTGCAATTAGCATCAGAATTGAATAATCAGCAAACCTGTAGCATCAGCTTATATTACAGCCAGGGAAGCTCATTTTCTGCTGGATAATTAGTGACGAGCCCTAAGCTTAGCTTCTCAACAGCCAATCAGAGCCCACTGAGCATGTGAGTGTCACAGACACTTTCCAAGATGGTGACCCCCTGTGACAAGTTTGAAGTCCTGGATCATTGCTGCTATTGACAAGCTCAAACTTTAGCCTCGTGCAATAAGTTCACTATATAAAATAGGACATTTTTAGCCACATTCATTTCTAGGGTTTAGTTCTCCTTTAAATACTCTGTGCCCTTAATACCCCTCTAGTGGCTGGGATCTAAACTACAACTCAAATGACCTGAACACATTTAACACATTACGACTATTCCCATAACTTTAATTTTACCCAAACACATATAAAACCAACATTTTCACATTATATTATATTCACACACCATTCCACACCAATTACCCAGTCCACCCCCCCCTACAATCTTTGTGTTTCTGCCATCCATAGTCTTACTTTATATCTCAACAGCAAGAAAAAGATACAACGTTTCTAAAACTTAATTGGCTTTTGGCAGAGAGCCCAGATTATTCAGCGCCTGCACTGAGGTACAATTGTAACTAATCAGATAAGCAAAGATACAATTGTAACTAATAAGATAAGCAAAGATACAATTGTAACTAATCAGATAAGCAAAGATACAATTGTAACTAATAAGATAAGCAAAGATACAATTGTAACTAATCAGATAAGCAAAGATACAATTGTAACTAATCAGATAAGCAAAGATACAATTGTAACTAATCAGATAAGCAAAGATACAATTGTAACTAATAACATAAGCAGGTCTCTTGGGAGAAATGAGACTCACAGCTTAAAGGGAAAGTTTACCTTGATTAGCAAAACTGTTATAACACATAAAACACCCAGAAATGTGTTCAGACTTTCCTGACCTGCCAAATGTAACTGCGCGAGAGATATCAGACGCCCACTGATGTGTCGGTTTTGTTAACATGTTATTGTTAATGCTTTAGGTTGCCAATTGGGACACAAGTGAATGTGTGAGTGAGATCTGATGGACTTGGAGTTAGAGTTCCAGTACTGGAAACCTTGGCAGATGAGCTGACAGTCATTGTAGAGGTGATACTGGTAGAACCTGTGAAAAAACAGAATTCTTCGGCTAATTAAACAAACTCAGAGTGGGAGAGATTATGTACAATTCTATATGGATGTCGCAGGCAAATAGACCGGAGACTAGAGATATAGACACAAAGCGAGGATTCGGCTGAAACCAAAAATTGGCTGATTTAAGGCTGAATCCTGAACTTAATGTGGGGCTCAGCGAATTCGTAATAGAAAAGCCTCAACAATTACAAAATGATAGAATTCCTTGTCAGTTGTGCAGAAAGGAGACAGATATGTCATATATATATATATATTATTTCTAGTGCATCTCTACAGCCTCTGTGCCTTTATGGATTACTATTATTTCTTTATTCATTTAGTTGCCTGTCTCTGTATTTTATCCATTTTATTCATATCTCTTAGAGACCCAAACGGATCTGTAAACTCCATTAACAGCTGAATGCCTGGATCATTGATACTAGGGATGCACCGAATCCACTATTTTGGATTCGGCCGAACCCCCGAATCCTTCACGAAGGATTCGGCATATGCAAATTAGGGATGGGAAGGGGAAAACATTTTTTACTTCCTTGTTTTGTGACAAAAAGTCATGCGATTTCCCTCTCCTCCCCTTATTTGCATATGCAAATTAGGATTCAGATTCGGTTCGGCTGGACAGAAGGATTCGTCCGAATCCAAATCCTGCTGAAAAAGGCTGAATCCTGGCCGAATCCTGAACTGAATCCTGGATTCAGTGCATCCCTAATTGATACATGATGTTTTGTTATAGCCCCGGCCCTGACCCTGCACATTAGGAGGGAGCAAGAAACTCAAAGGAACTGAATAACAGGTTATTCATTGAACTTCACTAAATAGAAAGTCTTTTTCATTGTGTTTCTTGTAGAGACGAGAGGCTTGAGACACTTCACTAAAACCAATGTCCACATAGAAATCAGACGCATCTTATTTGCCTCCTGTCAATGTGCCTCTCAATATATTTCTTGTAATTAGTGATGGGCAAATTTATTTGCCAGGCGCAAATTCGCAGCGAATTTGCATGATTCGCCGCGGGCGAATAAATTTACGAAATGTCAAAAACGGACGCCGGGGTCAAAAACGAGACGCCGGCGCCGTTTCATGGATTTTTCACGGTATATTGTATATTACAAGTAGTGATGGGCGAATTTGTGCCGTTTTGCTTCGACGAAAAATCCGCAATTTCCCATGAAATTCGCAAATTTTTCGGCGAAGCGAAACGGTGCAAATTCGCCCATTACTACTTGTAATATACTTGTAATGTTTGACTCTGTGAATCTGCAAACTACAATCTGACAGTTAGTCGGATGCCCATGGAATACCCACAAAGCACCAGCACTTGCCTGGCATAACCTCGATGTGCAGGTACTTCCTGGACTAGTCTAGTGATACAGGTGGATAAATGGGGAATAAAACTGCAAATACTTTTATGTTCTTTGACCTCACTGTGCCATCATAGGACATTAAAGAGAACGTTCCATTCCTAATTCAGAAAACCGTGCAGGCAGTTTTGACCCAGGCAGCCCTTTTAGAAAACCGCCAACCCTACGTAGGCAGGAGCCAGTTTGGTTTAGGTTAAAAAAAGATTTTTACCCCAAATAGTTTTGTTGTCTAATTAAATTAATATATATTTCTTGATTATGGGAACAAACAATAAAAAATATTTCACTGTGAAGTTCTCGGCAATGTTGGGCAATGATATTTCACAAGCAGAAACTATTGAGCAAAACAAACTATTATTATACAGAGAACAAACCTGAATTTCAGGAATCTTAAAACAATGGTGCTGGTGCGTAACAGAAGGTGTCTGGGTGGGAGTGTACAAATGTGTAGGTGTATATACTGTATATAGTGTATATAGTGTGAGTGACAGGAGGATGAGACTCACTCACTGAGCATGGCTGAACTATACATCTCTCTGCTGGTGGCTGCTCTCTGCATTGGCACAGGTAGGTCATAATGTCACCCCCCGACCTGTCCCCTTTACCCTCTTACTCCATCCTCATTCCTTCACTTATTCTCCCGTCTGATCTCCATTTGTCCATCATATATTGAACTTTACTTTCTTATATAAACTAATGAGACATTTTCAGTGATTTTAAATTTATGTGAAAATTGATACCAGTCTCTGACCCTCTCTCTGTACTGCTGGATCGACAATATCTTCCATTGGAACAATCCATTTGTATTCACCTCTCCTCCAGCTGACACTCCATTGTGCCTTTATATGGTCACAGAACAACCCCTCAGTGACTTCTAATATCCTTATCATTTACAGTAGGGGGTACATTATCCCTTATAATACATGAGTGATACTCAGAGTTCCCTGTATAACTCAGCCTGCAGCCTTGTGCCTTTATATGGTCACAGAACAACCCCTCAGTGACTTCTAATATCCTTATCATTTACAGTAGGGGGTACATTATCCCTTATAATACATGAGTGATACTCCGAGTTCCCTGTATAACTCAGCCTGCAGCCTTGTGACTTTATATGGTCACAGAACAACCCCTCAGTGACTTCTAATATCCTTATCATTTACAGTAGGGGGTACATTATCCCTTATAATACATGAGTGATACTCCGAGTTCCCTGTATAACTCAGCCTGCAGCCTTGTGACTTTATATGGTCACAGAACAACCCCTCAGTGACTTCTAATATCCTTATCATTTACAGTAGGGGGTACATTATCCCTTATAATACATGAGTGATACTCAGAGTTCCCTGTATAACTCAGCCTGCAGCCTTGTGCCTTTATATGGTCACAGAACAACCCCTCAGTGACTTCTCATATCCTTATCATTGATGCTATGTATTATATGTCATTATTTCCCTTGGATTATCTACATCAGATTGAAAAATACTGGAAACAAGACAAGACCAGTTTTTGGATTTGATGTGTAATGTGAAATTGTATGAAGATGTGAGTGCAGATATGGGGTCTATTACCTGGAATTCTTGGGAACATGCAGATACAGGGAATTTCTGTTGTTTGGAACCCATTGATTTAGGGTTTCTAATAAACCCAACAGGATGGTTTTGCCCCAATGTAGATTTATGCTGCTCAGTTCCCATCAAGTACAAGGCTTTGTCTTATTATACAGCTTGTTGTGATATCATCTCATTGACAATGGAATTTCTGTATATCGGAGCTTATGGATAACAGGTTCCCAGATAAGAAATCCCAGACCTGAGATTTAGACTGTCCCCCCTTCATACTGAATATATATTATTTTTTTTATGTGACCCTTATTTTATACAGCATCAATATGTTTACGCAGTGTCCACCATTCCCACCAGTCTATTGCAGGAGAGCTTACACTCTAAGGTCCCTTCCAGTGCCCACCAATAGTTTTGGTACCTTTCATCAGGATCCAGTTAAGGCCCCAGTACAGGAGGGAGGAAGGGAACCCAAGAGCCCAGTGTCAGAGGGAAGAAATGATACTGACCCTCCTTCTATAAAGATATCACTGTGGGAGCAGATTATATTAAGTTGGGGTGCAGGGGATGCACTTTAGGGTCCCTATCTATGGGTTTGATTTAAAGGAAAATGTCAGGGAAGGTTTGAATAAGAAACACTCGAGGTACAGGGCATCTTTGCTGAGCTGGGGGCAATTATATATATATAATACACAAAAGCCATGAATATCTTGTAAATTATATCCTTATAAACGGTGAGTAGTGATGTCATCAGTTATAAACGGTGAGTAGTGATGTCATTTCTGTCACATGAGTCACTAAAATTTGTGTATTATAATTAATAAAGTACCTCCAGTTGCAAAATATGAGGATATTATAAGTTACCTCGGAGTTCCATGACCTGTATAAAAACACTCAGCCTTCGGCCTCGTACTTTTATATGGTCATGAAACTCCTCGGTAACTTATAATATCCTTATATTTTACAAGAGGGGGTACTTTATTCACTATATAATAAACAAGAGCCATGAATATCTTGTACATTATATCCTTATAAATGGTGACTAGTGATGTCATCAGATATAAAGGGTGAGTAGTGATGTCATCAATTATAAACAGTGACTAGTGATGTCATCAGTTATAAACGGTGAGTAGTGATGTCATTTCTGTCACATGACTCACTAAAACTTGTGTATTATAATAAATAATGTACCTTTGTTGGAAAATATGAGGATATTAGAAGTTACCTCGGAGTTCCATGACCTTCGGCCTCGTGTTTTTATATGGTCATGAAACTCCTCGGTAACTTATAATATCCTTATATTTTACAAGAGGGGGTACTTTATTCACTATATAAAACACAAGAGCCATGAATATCTTGTAAATTATATCCTTATAAACGTTGAGTTCTGATGTCATTTTGTCACATGACTCACTGAAACTTGTGTATTATAATAAATAAAGTACCCCCAGTTGTAAAATATGAGGATATTAGAAGTTACCTCGGAGTTCCATGACCTGTATAAAAGTACTCGGCCTTCGGCCTCGTGTTTTTATATGATCATGAAACTCCTCGGTGACTTATAATATCCTTATATTTTACAATAGGGGGTACTTTATTCACTATATCATTTATTAATACATGTATTAATGTTAATGTATTAACTAATATAATAATATTCTCCTTTATGTCGCAGCCGTGTCCCTGCAATGCTACACGTGTTCCCTTGTGATCAGCAACGCCAACTGTATGACCCCGACCAACTGTAGTTCAACCGACACCTTCTGTATGACCAGTGTGGTTTCTTCCTGTAAGTGACGGTTATGGGTGTTGGACAGGGGTCATATAAGGACTCGGGTGCCACCTGTTTAGTTTTGAGCCCGGTTTTTTGAAGGGCTGCCCAGGTAAAGACTGATTGCCTGATATTCCAAATTAGAAAAACCGGGCAGGATTCCCTATTAATGGCCTGATAATCGGCCAATCGCAAATCGCCACGTCATATCCCATGATGTCACAACCCCGCCCTTATTGTTCCATGGCCCCTGCGCGGACTCAACCGGGTCTAAAGGTGGCACCCAAATGACAACACAGAAGGGTCAGTAAACAGAGCTTGGGGGGTCTACAAGTCAGACACTCCTGGAGCAAATGGAGCTGCGCCATTAAAGAGGTCTCCTCCCGTGACATTTATTTTCCAAAAAAGATGTTAAATTCCACATAAGGAAACATCTCCCTTTAACAACTAAAAAGATGATCAGCGACTCCGGGCAGTGGGAATATAAAATAAGCAATAATATAGTGCAGTCATTCCAGGCACAATTTATTTGTGTGCTCTTATAAGTCAGGCGAAGTTCCCCTTTAAATCCTTCAACACCAAAATGTGAAAAAGGGATCATTTAGACTCCAATGAACATTTGTGCTGGATATCTGTCATGGAAGTGGGGGTTAGAAACCATCAGTCAATTAAAGGACAACTAAACCCTTACTAAAAAAGGCACAGGTTACACAGCAGATAACATATACAATCTGTAATGGAATACAATGGGATTCTACAGACTACATCTGTTATCTGCTATGTAACTAGTGCTTTGAATGGCTGCCCCCATGGCTACACAGCAGCTTGTTTATATAAACTATAGTAGTACTTATCTGTTATCTACTGTGTATCCTGTGCTTGAATGGCTGCCCCCATGGCTACACAGCAGCTTGTTAATATAAACTATAGTAGTACTTATCTGTTATCTACTGTGTATCCTGTGCTTGAATAGCTGCCCCCATGGCTACACAGCAGCTTGTTTATATAAACTATAGTAGTACTTATCTGTTATCTACTGTGTATCCTGTGCTTGAATGGCTGCCCCCATGGCTACACAGCAGCTTGTTAATATAAACTATAGTAGTACTTATCTGTTATCTACTGTGTATCCTGTGCTTGAATGGCTGCCCCCATGGCTACACAGCAGCTTGTTTATATAAACTATAGTGGTACTTATCTGTTATCTACTGTGTATCCTGTGCTTGAATGGCTGCCCCCATGGCTACACAGCAGCTTGTTTATATAAACTATAGTAGTACTTATCTGTTATCTACTGTATATCCTGTGCTTGAATGGCTGCCCCCATGGCTACACAGCAGCTTGTTTATATAAACTATAGACATTATGTACGAGTGGAAGGAACTTTTACTATGGGAGAGTGTGTATAGTAAGTGTGTTGCTATGGGAGAGTGTGTATAGTAAGTGTTTTGCTATGGGAGAGTGTGTATAGTAAGTGTGTTGCTATGGGAGAGTGTGTATAGTAAGTGTGTTGCTATGGGAGAGTGTGTCTAGTAAGTGTGTTGCTATGGGAGAGTGTGTATAGTAAGTGTGTTGCTATGGGAGAGTGTGTATAGTAAGTGTGTTGCTATGGGAGAGTGTGTATAGTAAGTGTGTTGCTATGGGAGAGTGTGTATAGTAAGACAGGTGTGTGTATGAGGGAGGAGGTTATTGCTGGAGGGGCAGTTGGTAACATTGATGTATTCTCTATTATACAGCGGAATATGAGCTCACACTCATCAATAAAATCTGCACGTCGAGCTGCACTCCATCCGCCACCAACATTCGCTCGAACAAGAACCAAGTTTCCTGCTGCAGCTCCGACCTGTGTAACGTCAGCGGCTCCTCTGCTGTAAAATACAGTTTCCCTGCGCTGGGTCTGTCCCTCGGGTTCCTATTGGTCCTGCTCAGAAGCTCCGCCCAGTGATGCCCCTCCCCCAGGCTGCACTGACATATGAGCATCGCTGACATTTGTCACAATATTTGGGGAATCACAAGTGTCAGAATCAAATTGAAAACTTTCATCTTTAAAAATATTACAGAAGAGGCGGGGCTATAATTAATGGTTTGTGGTGAGAGGCAAGGGGTCCCCTCATATCTCTGCCCCCCTGGCCCCCTCCATACCTCCCGACTGTCCCATTTTGAGCAGGACAGTCCCATTTTTGACAGCTCAACCCGCAGTCCCCCGTTACTAATGGAAAGTCCCGATTTCTCTGAACTGAACAAATAAGATACAAAGTCTCTAACTTCATTGGCTGTTGGCAGAGAGCCCAGAATAGACACTTAGATACAAATGTAACAGTTTTTTTCCTTTGGAAGAAGTCAGACTCACCGCTTAAAGGGCAACTCACCTTCATTGTAATAAAACATAAAAACTACAGAAATGTGTTCAGAGTTTCATAAACTGACAAATGTAGTGAAATGGGCGTGGCAATTAGGGGTGTGGCGTCGTCAGCAAAATCTGCCCACAAAGCAGCACCACCCACATCCACAGATCCTGCCCCCCTGCTGCCCCCACTAATACCCCCATGATCCCCCCCCCACACACACCAGTGATTGATATAAATGTACTTGGGCAGACAGAGGATTAAGGATGTGGGGGTGTTGTACGACTCGGTGCCTTTTCCCTACAGGCTGCCCCCCAGCTACAGAGAGAGGGTCGGCTCAGAGAGACTGCAGGACCCATACACTGATATCACTTATAGACTGATAGCACCTATAGACTGATAGCACCTATAGACTGATAGCACCTATACACTGATAGCACCTATACACTGATAACACCCATACACTGATATCACCTATACACTGATATCACCTATACACTGATAGCACCCATACACTGATATCACCTATACTGAGCAACAGGAATCCAGTAGCAGGAGGGCAAAGTAATGGAATGTATATACTGTATATATAAATGTATATAGGGGGTAAGTACAGAGGAAGCAGACCCTGTGGCTGTAGGGGGTAGGGTTGTCACCTCTCCACATTTCACCCAGACAGTCTGCTGTTTGGAAGGGTTTGTGGGATGAGAAGTGCTTGACCCGAATTTCCCAATTAGGAATTCAGACAGGACAGTGACGTTAATGACATGGCATTCAGCCAATTGCTGATCAATCGTGTCATCAGTCCCGCCCCTGATGTTGTCGGCCCTGCCCCTCACATCACTGGCCACTCCCCTGCCAATTTTCCCCGAATGGAAAAGGTGTCAACCCTGTACAGGGGCCCCATGAGACCCTAATTTCTCTGTAACGTTAATATATATTTGTAAAACAGAACAACCTGGATATTTTTGGGGACCCTAAAATTAATTTGTTGCATGTGTCTGTCTGTGTGTGTGTGTTGTATATGTCTGTGTGTGTATGTATGTGTGTGTGTGTGTGTGTCTGTGTGTCTGTGTCTGTATGTGTGTCTGTGTGTGTGTCTGTGTGTGTGTGTGTGTCTGTGTGTGTGTCTGTCTGTGTTGTGTATTTATGTGTTGTGGTGTGTGGTGTCTGTGTGTCTGTGT